>NC_134396.1:63891359-64042874 GCF_035582795.1 Mycteria americana
GAATGGTACTACAATACTGTATCTATGGTGACATAACTCAGAAAGTTCCCACAGGCAAGAGCTTACATTTGTTGTTTAGTTTGCAGTGGAGTCATTCTAGGTATGATTAAATGTGTTTGTCTTTTAAAACAGGTGAAATCCACAGCCTTTAGCTACTAGCAGAGATACCTAGCTATTCATGTAGCTCACACAGTGCTAACAGCTAGTTAAGGAAATAAAGGTGACAGAAGTGAGAAACTGATGGAAAAAGCCCAGTTGGAAGAACACCTCCAGGAGCAAGGTGGTGCTGGGTCTTCTCAGGATCTTCTGTGAAGGATTCACTGAAATGCTGATCGAGAGGGTCCCCTGCCCAGTTAAGCACCAGTATGAACTTGATGATGACCTACAGAAAGAACCAGGTACAGAGGTAACCTCTCCTCTTAGCCTTTATTGTGCTGTAAGAACAATTCTGGATACATTTCCTGTAAAGTAAAATCAAAGTTTTCATACATCTCACTTGGAAAAGGCACTTCTTGGTTCAGATCTAATAACTTACAGCATTCACTAGTTATATGAGCTACTCGTGGATTTGTCAGTATAACACTTTTCCCTAAGAAAACAGCAAGCCACTGAAACCTAAGCTTTTAGAGAAACGTGCAGAGAAAGAATGTCTGCATTTCCCACCTAATACTTCATCATGGCAAAACGAACTTTGAAATGCATGGAGATGTGGGGTCAGTCTGAGAAAGATGAGTCAGTTTGTGTTCTGAAACTCTATGGTGGGCAGTGAACTGCAAGTGCCCTGGGAGTCTGAGCATGTTAGTTTCCATACCAGATCTTTAGCTAACCCCAAGCAAAAAGCAACCGCACATTTGTCTCTGTGTGTGTGAGCTCCACACCTGTAGTAATCTGAAAGGAAGCATCATCTGCTCCCTACTGAAGCAGCCAGATGCTGCAGGCTATGCGGTGCCCTAGGGATTAGTGCCCTGCTATTCATTTGGGCCTTTTTGGAGTGACAGGTAGAGTCGTGCTTTGGCTGCAGAGCTTTGGCAGGCATAATATAGGTATTACTCACCATACAGCTTTGTCAGGACGTCAGATTAAAGCATGCCCAACCTATGGATAAAGCCAGGTTTCTTTGCTGCATGTAACTCATTCCAGTAGCTCACTTCTTGTCCCAAGATAATAAAAGCATCAATGCTCCTTTTCTCTAATTAGTGAAACCATGTTTACAAGGCAGTGTCTGTCCATTTCCTTCATGCTATCTGTTTTATTGTCTCGTCAACAATACATGAACTTTCTAACTCTAGGGGTTTACAAAAGATGAATTTCCCTGCTAGTTTTCACATATGACAAAACCTTTTTGCTGGTGCCAGTATGAAATTACAAGTGGGTATTCTTTGTTACAATAACAGGGTATTCAGAACACCAGGCACAATACTGACGTGCTGATTACTAGGTTGGGCCAACACCAAAGCATCAAATTGATAAAAAAGAAAAGTTCCTGTCTGCAAATGATGATGTTTTAGGAAGGGAAATCTTTTTGCAAGAGTTATTTTTGAGTTTTTGAGCATTACTTTTGCGGATTATTTCAGCATTTCACAGGTGAACTGCAAAGTGGCTGGAAAACTGGATGGACCATCATGTTCAAGGATAGTGGTCCATCAGTCGAAGTGTAGCTGGCAGACAGTTATGAGTGCCATTTCTCAGGGGTCAATACCAGGCCAGTATTTTTTAACATCTTTATCAATAACCTAGAAGAGGGGATGCTGAGCACTGGGGATGGTACCACGCCGGGGGAGCAGCTGGAGGGGCATGCAGCCCTTCAGAGAGGCCTCAGCAGGCTGCAGAAGTGGGCTGCCAGGAACCTTCCAGAGCACAGCCTGGGCAAACACTGTGTCCTGCCCCTGGCTGGCAGAAGCCCAGCAGTGGTGCAGAATGAGACCCACGGTCTGGAGAGCAGCTCTGCGGTCCTGGTGGACAGCAAGGGACACAGGCATCAGCTAAGGACCCTCTGGCCTCGGTGGCTGACCAGGGCCTGGGTGGTCCTTGCAAGCCAGTGGAGGGAAGGGCTCCTCCACTGCTACATAGCACTCATCAGGCAGCATCCAGAATTAAGGCCGATTTTGGGACATCCAGTCCAAGAAAAGTTTTGAGAAAATAGAGACAAAACTTCCCCACAAGCATGGTGCAGCCCTGGGACAGGGCCCAGAGAGGTGGTGGGATCTCCGTCCTTGGAGATAACATGATCTAGCTTTGTGGTGAGCCCTGCTTGGAGCAGGTGGTCGGACTAGGGACCTCCAGAGATGCATTCCAATCTAAATTTTTCTGAGCTCCTTTAACTACCTTTCACAGGACTCTTATAGCAGGACTAAAGTTGAGATGGAGAATTTGTTTTGACTGAATGCAGCTTCTTATGCCATGCCCAGGAGGCCTGTGCTGAGATTAGGTGGTGGCTTACCAACAGGACCATATGCTCTGACAACAGGAGGATGGCCACAAGGTCTCAGAACACACTTGTGCCCTTCCTCTTTCTGATACCTCAAGAAACCCAAACCAAGGAGAAACAATGCTGAAGTAAGCAGAGTTCTGAGGCCAAACTATCACCCCATAGTAACCCCTGGATCCTAGAGCGTACACAAGACCTGCCCAAAACCCAGCTTACCATCACCAATGAAGAGGGGCCCAGTAGGCTCGATGAGAACTTGATACCTGGCATCCCTCATCCACTGTGTCACCCCAAGTGATCCTGGCCAGACTGCTTGGGTATACACCTCTCCCGGCTTGTGAACACATAGGTGTGAGGGGGTAGGGGAAATCTGTGAATAAGTAAGAGGGAGTGAAACCAGCTTTGCTTAAAATTAAAGTGGCTTTCCTGCTCTGTAAGAGCTGAGGCAGATCAACTGGTTGCAGAGGTGCTGAGAAGACCCACTCCCAAGAAATCACAAAGCACTTAGTCCACAGTAAAGGTGAACTAGGCATTCCTGTGGGTGCCTCCACACATTTTGATAATACAGAGCTCAACAGGACGTCAAGGATGTAAAACTTCATTTTTAGCACGTCTTTAACCTGATGAAACTGAAACACACGCTGGAAATAGACCTGAAGACACTCAAAAATGGCAGTTTGGGTTTGGCAAATGACCTTTCTTCCTACCAGGAACACATGGATAATTGCCTGCCTATTTGAATCATTCTCATACATAGCTACACAATGTTGGAGAAAATGCTGTATCAGAGCAACATCTGAGAAGGAATGGATGTAAAGCATGCGTGCCCATCTGCCAGATACTGTTGCAGGCTGAATAATCCCGTTGGGCTGCTGACTTATGTTTAGCTTTTAAGAGCAAGTCCTACACTTGGTACTCATGTGAGTAAGCCCCAGGGTCACATAAATAATCCTCAGGATTACTCAGAAATTAATTTTTAAGACATGATTAACACATGACTGGGAGCTGCAGGCTTTGCGGACAGTGTCACGGAAACATTCAGGTGGGGAGGCATATCTGGAGGTCTTCACTCCAACCCCCCTCTCCAAGCTCAACTGACTTCAAAGTGGGGTCAGATTGGTCAGGGCCTGGTCCATCTAAGTTTTGAACATGTCCAACAGTGGAGATTCCACCACCTCTCTTGGCCCTGTCCCAGGGCTGCACCACTCTTGTTGGGAAGGAGTTTTTCTCCTTATGTGCAACCAGAATTCCCCATGCTGCAACGTGTCCCTTTTGTCCCTTATGACAGGGAACAAAACAAGATGTTTTGAGGCATCCCTGTGCACTTCTGAGAGCAGGTTGGTAACTGGCCGTGAGGCAGTGGACATCTGCAATTAGGTCTTCCCTGAGACGTCTCTTCTCCAGGCTGACGAAGCCTGGTTCCCTCCATCTCTCCTCAGTACATCAGGTGCTCCAGCCCCACTGACCATCTCTGTGGCCTCGCACTGATCTCTCTCCAATCTGCCAACGAGTGATGTTTGCCTCCACCCCTGACAGATACACAGGAACTGCAGCTGCCCTGAGAAGACAAATGTGCTTCTGATGATATTTTAATGCTTATATGGGCTTATTACTCTGTCAGTACCGACTAGAGTTGACCCCGTAGCATGTGTCCTCTCCCATGTGAGACGGAAAGAGGGAAGAGCATGAGCCTGCATGGGAAAGAGGTGCTGTTTGCCGTGCAAGGCTTTAAGCAGCAGGAGTGTGGGCAGTGTGGGACCTTGTGGTCAGCCGGTGACGGCCCTCTGGACTCTGGCAAGGTTAGAGGATGCTTAGAAGCAGGACTTCATCCCGGGACTTGGGCATCAGCTTCGGCTGAGAGCCTGTGCTCCTTCCATGTCAGTACTGAACAAATGTGTAAATAAAGCATGCTACATTTCCGTTACATGTGTCCTGCTCTCTCTTTTATTAATTTGGCTTTGCTCTTTTTTTTTTTTTTAAACTTTCTTTTTCCTGACAAAGTGGTCTTGCATATCTTTCTTTAATGAGCATGGACTACTGGGGTCATGACGCTCTGGCTCCATGTACAGCTCAGCCACACAGAAACGTGTCTGGCTCAGGCAAATGGCTATTTGCTTGCAGTATCGCCGTGTATCTGGGGCTTTCCAGTATAGGTACAAGCTTCAGACAATTACTATTGAGCAATGCTGCAAAATCTGTGGGCCAGATCTCTCCCAAGGGCTACTCCAGCCATTCCAACAGCACAGTCATCATATCAGGTATGAATCCACATTACCATTTGAGCAAAAGTATGCAGGGGCTCTCTCTGTGATGCTCTGAAATACGTTAATACCACTTAGTATCTGAGGGTTGAAATATACTGAATTGCTAAGAGAGAAAAACCCTTGGTATCAGTCTTCGAAATGTCACTGAAACTGTTGCCTATTCATGAAGCTCTTCATGCTCTTTGCAGCGCATTCGTTGCTCACAGGTTCGCTACCGGAGGTATGGATGGTTTTAACCTAATGCGCTGATTTCAGCTCTTGCACTCAATATTATAGTTTAAGTAAGCTCACCACACTGCAGCTGCATGCTCCACCCAGCACACGGCAAAGTTATTTACTGCTGCCGAACACTGCATCTTTCAGCCTATTTATTATGCTCAGGGGATCATGACCGGAGCTCTGCAGAACACCGTGGGGTCTTGCTCCTTACCATGAAGCTCTGACAAGACCAGTCCAGGCTGCAGGGCAAATGGTTTGCACTTCACAGCCAGCTTTGCGACTTCCAGCTTAACCCAAACCCCAGCTTAACCCAGGCCTCTCAAGAGAGATGCAGCTGAAGTTTGAGGGCCTTAAATACCCTGCTTCCACAGGCAGGGCAGCCCGCAGTCTGATCTTGGGTTAAAAGTGGCTTTTTTGCATATGTCAGCTGTGCTTCGTGTAAAAGGACAAGCGTGAAGCAGGGTGTAAGAGTAAGGTGAAGTGTGCTTTAAAAGAAAATGCCAGCATTTCTGATATCTCTGCGCGGTGCTGAGGAGCATGCGGGTGTTGCTGGTTAACCTGGAGTTTACAGGATTCCCACAGAAATGCGTGTCAGAAACCCGGGGCTAGCATGGCTGAACCCCCTGGAATGCTCCAGCGTTCGTTCCTCAGCTGTACTTGTTTAGGCAAACCAGACAAAAAGTACCTGATTTAGTCTGAAGAGGGAAGCTGGAGTCCAAGGTAAACATGTATGGGCAGCACTTCTGAGTAGCTCGACTTTCAAGTTTCCTGAAAGCAGTCATGCCCACGGAGTCAGTAATGAGAAGGAATTTGTTTGCTGAAGGATCTCTGGGGCTCTGTGCTTCTTTTCCAGGTGGGGGCATTCAGACAATTGATGAATGAAGCGTTTTCTGTCTGGGACAGTAAATATTTAACTGGAAAGTTTAGAAAGATCCGTGCTTCTGAGTTTTCAAGGCCTCCTCAAAGAAAGCATCTTTCCTGTGGCACAAAACAAAAAGCACAGAAAGGAGGACAGAGGCTAGGAAACACAGGGAAATCAGAAAAGCTGTGTCCCTCTATAGTGTGCTGTAGTCCTGCATCACCTTCTCTGCAGCATGTGCAAGAAACCTGCTGCAGCTGTCCCTCTCAGACGTCCGCAACACGGTGCAGAGCATTTCTGTCTCCCTATTCAGTTTATTCAAGCACCCCCAAAATCCCATTCGTCACATTAGATCTAATCACTGAACGTTCAGTGCTTTTCTTTCCTTGGAAAATCAAACAACACAAAATGGGACCTGCCTAGAAATCCCAAAGTGATGAGAAAGGCTAGGTTTTTACACAAAAATGTCTTTCTCAGGTTTTTTCACTGTTGTGTCTGGCAGCTTTTGGACATGAGAGCGGCACCAGCAAGTACCTGGAACTTTTTGGCATACAGCCTTTAGTGGCCTGGTAGCCAAGCTGCCAGGATGCATTGGGATGGTTTGTTGCAGCATCTTAGCATGGAGAACCATGGGCTTTGGAGGCCTGATCCAGGTGATGGCAAGGGTTCCAATGATTTCAGCAGGAACTGGAGTTGCTCTCGAGCACCAAAACCAGCTAAATCCTCCCATTCACTAACTAGGTTATATTTTGTGGTTCGTCTTAGAAAAGTAGCTCCAGACAAACAGTCTTAACAGTTGTTCTGTGACTGACTTTACTGGCTCAGAAAGAGCTCTGTCTTTCATTGCCTTCTAAGATGTCACAGATGTGAGTTGTGCGCGCTTGAGGCCCCAGCACATTCTGTAGTCAAGCACAGTGGAAAAGAGAGGTCCCTGAGGTCTGCACGCTCCACCGCTGCGACCGACTCAAGGGCCTTCTCCTCTCCGGCAGGATGCACACGGTGTCACCAGTGAAATGCCTGCCTAGCAGAGCTATGACAAGGAGGCTTGAATCCACACTTAACCACTCAACAGCTCACCCAAGTGGAGACTGGAAAGAGGATCTGCTGGGGACAAAGTGTTCTCCGGGAGGTAACGCAGCCTGCTGCCCTGAGAGCAGTGCATCTCGTCAGAGCCAAGCACCGGCAAGAGGAGTGCGGGAAGGACAGAAATAAAGGAGCAGAGAAGAGATCTAACAAGGAGATTAAGTGGGCTTCCTCTTGGGATTAGCATTTCTCTGGAGCACATCTCTGCCGATTGTGATGGTGGGGTGTTGGCTGGTTCCCTGGGCTGCTTCTGTCGGGTGATTCACTTTCTTGTTGAAGGTAGTCAGAAGTGGTCCTTTTGGACTACCAAACCTTGAGCGGCCCATGGTGGGACAGACATTTAGGAGAAAGCTATAGAAGGGAGTGATGGCAAAAAAAAAGAAAATAAGACTTTGATGTAGCAGAGGGTATGCACAACTTAGTAAACAGTAAGGGGTGGAAGAGAAGGGCGCTGGGCTTGTTCAGCCTGGAGACAAGAAGGTCGAGGGGGTACCTAGCTGCTGTCATCCACTGCCTCACAGGGTTACAGAGGAGACAGAGACAGACTCTTCTCACAAGTCCGCAGGGAAAGGACAAGAGGCAACAGGCACAGGTTGCAACAGGGAAAATTCTGGTTGGACATATGGAAAAAATTCCTTCCACAAGAGTGGTGCAGGTCTGGCACAGGCACCAGAGAAATGGCGAGATCTCTGTCCTTGGAGATTCTCCAAATTGACAGAACAAGGCACTGGGCAACCTGACCTAGCTTTGGGGAGCCCTGCTTTGAGCAGGTGGTTGGGCTGAAGACCATCAGATGTAAACCTTTCTGTGAGTCATCAAGAAGCTCCACAGTGATCCTTCTGAGACCTCCCTCAATCCTATGAGCTTCAACAGCAATACGTTGCACAGGTGCCTATATGAGCATAGAGCCTGGGCTATGGGGAGACACAGGAACGTAGGTGTGTACATGCCTCGTACTGAGAAGAAATGTGCCCAACATTGTGTTTTGAAGGAAAAGCCCCTCCTTCACGGGCCTTCCCAGCTACTGCCGCCCCGCAGACTGTTACACAGTCCTCAGAAAGCAAAACTAAACCTTTCGCCAGATGTGCCTGATGGCCATGTGTAAAAAAAGTTAGGTCAGGAATGCTAGCAGTGTTTTATTTCTGTGGAGCAAAGCCTGTCACATCACAGATCTTTGGAGGAACAGCCATGTCATCGCCAAAATAGCCTTTGGATAAGACGTCAGCTGCTGGCGATTTCCCCATGCTCTGCAGCAGGTGGGAAGAGGCATGAAGGACACAGGGAAACCAGGGACAGACAGGAGCTCTGCACAGCGGGAAAGGCAGCAATGAGGTTGCTGGGTGCGAATCAGCTGGAAGCGTCTGTAGATTTGGGAAGGATCTGCTGAGCTTACAGTGGGATGCTGCACTAAGGGCTGCATGGGGATGGCAAGGAAAAATGAGAATCAGGAAGCCTGGGCAGGTTTCGGCTCTACTGCAAAGAGCACAGACAGAAATTGTTGCCCGAGCTAACTGGCTTGTGGTAGGCATGTGCTTGGGTTCCTCCACTATTTGAAAAGCCCTTGAGCCCACAGACTGCTTCAGAGCAGAGGCAAGCCCCTCCTGGGCTGATGTGGTGTGCGAGGAGCTGGCAGAGGGGCCAGGCTTGCCCCGCCTCCTCAAGAGGGAACTCTGTGAAGTCCTCTTTCCTGGGAGGACCCATGGGGACCAGATGTGGAAGGCATGGGGCTTCAGCAGCAGACAGGCCAGTGGTGCCATTGCCACACACCTCTGGAAGGATGGAGGCAAGCAGACAAGTGGAAGTGGGAGATCTCCAAGCACGGCTGGGATGGCATAGATAGGCTCTGGGGGTTTATGGAGATGGTCTGGAGGTAAATGGGGCTGTATTTCCCAATATGTCTGTCTTTTGTGCCTGTGAGTCACCAGCGAGCTGGAGGAATGGCTCACACAAGGATCCCCCCACGCAGAAGTGTGTGCGAGCGGTCCCGTGTGCTGTGGAGCGCAGCTCCGTCGGGATGTCATCTGGCAGCACCTGGCTGCAGCTAGCTCTGCCCACTGGGAAGCCGCTCTCCGTGGGTGTGTAAGCCTGCATTTGAGCTTCGGGTTTTTCAGTGGAAGATCCCTTCTTTTTTTCTTAGTCTTTAAACATTTGTCTTTCAACTGTAAATGGTTTTTAACAAATCCTGCACAAAATTTCTCAACTATTTTTCAAGAAAAAAACCCCACGCTTCCAAAGTTTCCCACCTTTTAACAAAGGATTTGCCATTTTTGAGAGGAACTCCCCTCTTGCCAAAGTGATGGGTTTCTCCCCTTCCCCCTGAGCCCTTCCTAGACCTGTCTGAATATCTGTTCTTCCCCTTTTCCTAGGGAGAGAAGCCAGGCAAAGCTGCAGGGCGTTAAGCTGAAACATGTTCTGATCTCAGCCCCATGAGACAGAAACTGGGAGTAGTTTGGGGATCATTTTGTGGTTTCCTGGGGGCGGCAGACAAAGGAGATACAACAGTGCTGGAGATGGAGAATGGGACATGTGGAGACCTCCCCAGGGATGCTCAGCACATGCTGTCTTGCAGCAGAGCCTGTCCTGGTAGATGACTCCCAGGCATCCGGTGCCTTGCCCGAGTGAGCTGGTGTCCCCAGCCCTCGTGCGCGGAGCACTCGGCAGCTGGCATCTCTGCGCTTGCTCTTGACACTGCAGCAACACCAACAAAGGTCAGATTTTGGGACTGTTGAGGGATGCTGGCTTCAGTCTCCACTCAGAGGCTTAGGGAAATTAAACTCAAAAGTCTTTACGACACCATGTCCCAGAAGAGACAAAGGAAGTGGACAACAGAGAGGCAGGACACGATGAGTAACAAGTCCTCTCCTGAAGTTTAATAACTCTAAGGTCTCCTCGCCTGCTTCCCCAGACTCCTTGGGGCAGGATGCTGTTGTATCCCAGGTTGCTGCTCTGGCTGGTCATTGCAGATTTGCTGCCAGTTTCTCTTCTTCCGCTCTCTCAGCACAGCGGCACACACAGTAATCCTTGCTGCTACAACGTGTGTATTGAACAGATTGTTCCACTTCTCTTGTTTTTTAAATTTAGGGGTTTTGCACCCAAGGCAAAGGTTAGGGCAAAGAAGTACTTCAGTACATGTAGCTGGCTTGCACTTTTACACGTTATCACAAGCACAAGCTCCCTTCCGCTTCCTACGCTTCCTAAGATTTCTCCCCTCATAACAGAAATGCCCTAGAAATGACAATGACAAGCTAAATACACTGCATGTGTTTGAGGCCTGCCCACCAGCTCCTTTCTCCTCTCTCCAGCATACATCATCTGAGCTTTTGGGCCTCTCTCCTTTTAAAGCCCAGAGAGCCTTTGCCAACAGTCCTTACGTAAATGGAAAATTTATGCACACACACCCATGCATGTGCAGTCATCCCTTCTGCTTGCTCACATACTCTCACTCTCTTGAAAAGGCTGTCAGACGTCTCAGTTTTTCCAGTCAAGGCCTCTCTTTCCAGCAGCAAACTTTACCAGACAAATTTTGAGGACTCGTGTATCTGTCTGTTAAATCCAGGTCTAACAAGGCCCAGGTGGAGCTTGGCACCAGTCTTGTGCTGTTCTCGTAAGTGCTGTAAGTCCACTGATTTTAGGAACTGCCTCCCAAACGATATCCCATCGCTGTGCACCCACACAGTGCCCCTAGGACGGCAGCATGGGGACTATATCCATGTACTACAAACTGATCTCCTTTGCAACCGAACTGTGTCTTAGCATGAAAGAAACTGGAAGCTATAATTAAGTCTCAGTACCTCATTTTCCATCTTGTCACCCTGTCACATCGCCTGACATCTCTGTCAGAGTGGGCTAACTCTCTTAAGAAAATTCTATTTGATATCTCTTATATCATGACGCATGACATTTTACTCACATAGACTGAGCCAAGCAAGTTCTACCTGAGGTTATTGCCATAGCATACTCCTCTGAGGGGTATGAGTTCCCTGTCCTTCGAAAAGAAACTGCAGAAACTGCAGATTCCATACTGCAGCGAAGGTGGCCAGCAGATCACATGTGAAGACCTACAACAGTGACCACCCCAACAACGTATGAGCTGCCCCAAAAATGCTGAAACATCTCAACTGTATGATTCTGGGTTGGAGGAAGCAGTGCTAAGCTTCCTCCCCTTTCTGCCTGGCTTCTATTTGAAATCTGCAGTAGCCATGCAGGAAACCAGGGAAATGTGACTCACGCTAATTGACACCCATGAGTGATCCTGGATTCTCACCAGTCCTGCCCAAACTCCAGCAAAAGGCACAGCATAAACAGGAGGATGGTAATTATAGCAGTCAAATGGCTTTGCCAGCATCTTCCACTTAATCTCATTTTAGGTGCTTAATTAGTATCCCTTGAAGATCTGTGATGTACTTGTCACATGGATTAAAAACCAAGCAACTGATAAAAAATAACTCTCTGTGGAAAGTCCTATTTCTGACTATTCCTGACACAGATCCCGCAGGCATCTGTTCTCGGCACATCACTCCAAAGTAAAGTAGCCAAAGATCTAGGAGAAGATGCTGTTTCTGGTGAAGCTTACAGCTGACAGAGGCACAAGCGGAGCGGTACCTGTGCAAACACACCGTGCTGTGCCGCACCTCCCACACACGGAGGATGCACGACTGTCAGCAATTTTTGGAGAGTGGGGACTCGCTGAAGTGCATAAGAAGGACTCCGTGAAACCACCTGAAACCACCACGTGCAGCCCACAGGGGAGCAACGGCTGGGAGAGTTAATGGGTCACGGGTGGCCATGGGAGCGGGTGGTCCTCTCTGTGCAGCTCTAGTTAAGAGAGGATCACGGTTTGGCTCTTTAGTACAGATAGACCAGCCCGCTTGTAGCAACATTACAATGGTCATGGGACTGTAATCAGAAACTGCATCCCTCCATACTATAAAGAAATCAGCAATTAAAGGGGTTTTAAAGAACCATTTCTACAAGACCCTGCCTGAGAGGTGGTGTGCCCATCACCCCGCTTCTCCTGATCTCCGTCCTTCCCATGAAGAGAAGACTTGTTCACAGTATGCAAATGCCCAGGGAGGGCAAGTTTCTGACCGTGCGTGGCAGCAGGCGAGCCAGAGCATTCGTTCCATTTCACCTGGACCAGAGGGAAACCTCCCTCTTTCTTCCTTTTAGAGGGTTTTCACTCATTTAAAAAAAAAAAAACAGTTCAAGGTGAGTTTCCAACTGAAAGCTCCTCATGAAACAAGAAAGCAAAGGAGTTCATTTGGAGAATGTCAAAACGCGTTGTTTCCGCTTTCAGGAACTTTTACTCCCCTCTTTTCAATTAAAGCTATTTGTCAGTTTGGATCAAATTCAAGAAATAATTTAGTTTGCCACCAAAGCACACCTTTACTGGCTGAAGTGTGTGCCTGGAAACTCCAGCCACGGTGTTGACCCTGCTTGTCTGCCATCACGGTGTTCCTGTGTGCAGCAAAGGGGTTTGTGTAGGAGCATCACTATATGTGAAACTATATGGACAGGCTTCGACTGCAGTACAGTACTACCTTTACCAAACCCATCCACTTCAGCTAGAGCAGATCTTTCAAAAAGAGGCAGTCTGAATCTTAAAGCCACATAATTAAATTACTGACGAACTAGTAACCAAGTCATCCATGGTCTGATTCCTCGCTGACAGACTTCTGTCTCAAAAATGCAAGAAATCCCTAAGTAAACAGTGCAGAGCTGTCATCAGATCCGGAGATGTGTAGCTTTGAAACTTACAAGGAATTTGTTTGCTTGTGTGCAAAGGCTGTAACAAGTCACCTACAGCTCCAGTGCCAGAACCAAATCTCGATAGCATTTACCAGCAAAGCAAAGGTCCCACCAGCACTGGCATTGGTGTTTGACATGGTAGCTTCCCTCCGAATCTGCCAGGCTGCTTCACCAGATCCCTGACCTGATCTCACAAGACGGGAACATGAGGACACCAGAAGCACCCACTTGCCCAGTGGTCCCTGGGCAGGGACCGCCCATGAGCCTGGCCAGGTCCCAGGGCTGTCTCTGACACCCTCTTCTCTGCGGTGGCTGGTGTCCAGGGCTTGGGCTCGCCCTGGGAGCATGAAGTTAAAAATCTCTGTCTTCAGGTCATTTATGCAGCCTGTTGAGCTGAGAGCATGGATCCCACCAGCTGGGCCTCCCCTACGTGTGTCCTTTCCTCTGTGGCTGGGGACCTGGAGAGACGCTCTGCTCCAGAGAAGACTGTTTAAGAGCAGTACCAGACTTATCACTAGGACTTTCTCCATCCCCAGAAAAAAATAAACTGGTTTTCCTTTGATGGCAGAATCACAGTCATATTATAAATAGCAACTTCTGTCTTACTGGTCTGCTTTCATAATGCTCTCAGTGTTTGCCTTCTCAAGAGATAGCTGATCACCAGCACAGACAGCAAGTGTTTCATATTTATTCCAGTCAAAACACAACAAATGGGTTTTGCCTGGAGCCCGTACGGATCCCGGTGGGTGTGCTCGGAGAGGGCCTTTTACCTGCAATTGGTTTTCTTCAGGCAGTTGCAGCAGTGGCGGACACGCGGTTGATGGTGGTTGCAGCAGAAGAGGGGAACAACATCTGTGAGCCTGGAGGAGACCAACCCGCTAAGGACAGGAGCCATCTCAGGGGTGAAGCTGGCACCATAGAGGAGGAGTGAATTGCTGGACTGTATGAGGAAAACCTGCCATGCCTGCTTCTGCCGATAGGAAAGCATCATCTACCACTGAGAAAATACCATATTTTGCGTCAAAAGAACACAAATATGCAGACAGAGCATTCACACACCTGCTTGCTGGCCCTGTTAAGGTTTTTTGTCACCACATCACAGGAAGATTTACATGGGAAGTAACCACCAGAGGTCTCTGGTCCAACCTTCTGCTAACCTCAAAGCTTGAATGGGTTGCTCAGGGCCTTGCCCGTGAAGAGTCTGTTGGTACCCCTCAGCGGCAGCAGTGAAAGCCTGTTATCTGAACCTCTCTGTGCCTTGGCCCTGAGATTGCCTGTCCAACTGCGGCAGCGCAGGACGCTTGGGCATCACTTCGGTTGGGACCCTGGTTTGCCTGGTGCCATCCAGCACTCTGGCTGACCCGGTCCTGCTGCTGGTACGCATGAAGAGCCTGCAGCCAGAGGCTCTAGGGCTCCTCAGAGCTCAAGGGGGCTTCCAAAACTGCTTTCATGGTCTGCTTCTGGGTGGGAAGGAGAAGCCCTGAATGGTGTCCACGCTGAACTTCAAGCGCTGCACTCACCGGTGAGCCCTCCCAGGGCTGCTTCTGGGGACACCCTGTTTCCGATGAGTGTTGCTGGAATTATGTCCCTACAAAAACAAGGTAAGTGGAAAGGACATGACGGTCAGTAGCTTTTTGAATGAAAATGGGGGAAAGGAACAGCACTGTTTCCCTGTAAGGCCTTGTTTCACTTTTATTTGGTGTGTTCATCTCCTGTATAGAGATGTTGACAATACTGATGATGCTTGTGATTAATTATTAATACAAGACTTAAGAGGCTGAGCTGTGAGCTGAGACACCTCTGTCCAGGGTACAAACACAGAAGAGAAAGGTGGAACAAGCACAGGGCACAAGGAGCTGGAGAAAGGGAGAGAGCAGCAAGACAGAATTACTCACCTGATAAGTCTGAATTATTGTCTGTGGGTTTTCACAGGTACTTCAGAGAGGAAAGCTTTAAAGAGAAATCAGGAGGAGAATGATAACCTGTAAATAAAGCAATGAAAAAGGAGAATGATTTTTAGCCAGTGGAACAGCTGGAGATGTGGAAAATGTTTGTTTCTTTTTGTCAAGTATATCTCTAAACAGGGAACCCTATTTCAGCTTGATGCAGTCAGACATTTTAGAGTCTGTGTAGGAAAACTGTCTGCAGTCATGGACATGTCTGCAGGAAGATCCTGCAGGGTTGGCTGGATTGCTTTTAAGGCTTAGGACTTTAATTTTATACTTTGTTAAAATCACAAAGTTGACTGAAGCCAAAATTCACAGATGGGAGGAAAAAATGACAGCAGTCTGTTCTTGAGGGAAGATTATTCTGTCACGCAGGACACAACAGAGTCCTCTTCTTTTACTACTTTAACAAGTTTTGCTTCATGCTGGCATTCCTGCTTCAGAAAGGCACTGCCATGGGAAACGGATTCTGCCCGGAGACCAGACATTGTTCAGGATATCCCTTCTACCTCCGCGTGCTATTCAGCATTAACGCAGCTGTAAGCAGAACCCTGAGACTATTGAAATTTCTTTCTTCATCTCCCCCTTTCTCTTTGACAAATGTGTGACAAGGATGCAATTGTTTGAAAGCGCAGTGACAGAGAAAACAGAGAGCAAAGCCTTCAGACGTGCCTCAGTGATTTAGAAACCTGCCCCCAAGACTTGTGAAAGAGGTCACTGGAGGTCTTCCATAGGGTTCAGCTTCCCAGCAGGTCTCTAGATACCAAAGTAAAGGCACTTAAATGCCTCTAACAGCTGACCCTTTCGCGGATGTTCCCACCTAGGATTATCCTGGCTCTTGGGCTGAAGAATAGCCTTAGCCAACTAATGGATCACAGGCTCTTCTCTTTGAATATCTGCAGTTTGTGTTGGGTAGCCGCCCATCCAGCCAGCAGGAAGTTGTCTCTTCATTAAAATGACTAAAGCTTTTTAAAGATTAAGATAAGGGTTCTTCTGATGAATCACTGCAGGGCCGCATTTGGGGAATATTGTTTCTTCTTACTCAGAAGTTACTCAGCAGCCTGCTGGTAACGAAGCACGAACGCAGCGAGGATGCTCAGGTGTTGATCTGTGAATACATCCCCCTGCCAGAGTCCAGCCCAGCCCCCAAAACAGGCTTTTTTCCTGCAGCTGCTGGGTCACCTTGTGCTTGAGGTGTGTGCTGGACCTTTGGTCCTTCTTGGTGTGAGCGGACGTGCGTGGACCCAGCCTCTGCTGGGCCATGGGGAGCACTGGCAGCAGGTCTGCAGCGGAAACCTGCATCCTGCCGCTCAGACACCATGCCCCCCTCTCCCGAGGGCACCTTTGCTCTGCCTCCTAAACGCAGAGCACTCTCCCTCCCAAGCCCAGCACTCGCTGAGCGGGGCTCCCCATGCCGACCCCTTCTCTGCCTGAGGGAGCCCCTGAGGGGTCACACCTCTCTCTGCAGAGCAAGTCCTGCTCCTCCGGGCTACGTGCAGCCCCATGAGTGGGAGGGCATGGGGAGGAGGTGTCTGAGCCCTTTCTGCTAAAGCTAAGCTATTTAAAGATCAATGGGCCAGAAAGACAGACCAAGGGTCACCATCACTTGTGCTCCTGCTCAGAGGAGTGTTTACGCATTTTATGCATCGGCTGTTTCATGTAACAGCACTCCAGAAGTCCTTGGAGCAGGACAGACACAATGGACGCCTTATGGCAGGGGCAACTGTGACTGCCAGGTGACTCTCTCAGAGTCCTGTGATATTTCGGCTGGAGACTGGGGCTCCTCCAGCCCCAGAATGGCATGTAGCACAGCTTGTGGTGGGATGGCCTGGCTCTTGCTCCTCTGCAGTGGACACTCACACTGGTCAGGAAGATGATGCCGGCCGATCCAGGAGAGCCACTCCTGTACCCCTCCAGCCCCTTAAGGGACTTGGCACCTGCCACCAGTGCCACGGTGGTCAGTGAGTGCCCAGAGCAGTGCTAGCTGCTGTCCCCCACCCCTGCCCAAAGCCAAGAGCTGAACGTGTTGCTGGGCTCATCCTTGAGCATAGGAGTGTGTATTTCCCACTGCTGCTGCTAATCTGGTCACCCCCCTGTGCCCTGGGTCCACTCGGACCCCAGGGGCCATGGGACCTGCCAGCCATCCTATCTACAGCCCACCCGTGGGGCCAGGAGCCGTGGGAGCCTGAGTGTCTTCCTGTCCTTGTCCCTGCAGGCTCAGAGGAGGAGGCCTGGGGGCTGCCGGTGCCAGGCACCCCCAGTGAACTTGCTCTGAGCACTGGGAGCAGAAGGTCTTTCCCAGCTCAGCTCCAGTTCTGCAAGCAGTGGTAAATTGCTCTCCATCTGCCCAAGGGCTGCCCTGCATAGTAGTACAGATACAGCCCAGGAGGAGTGACATGCCTATGAGCTTCAGGTGCCTCCATCGCTGGGCCAGGAGAGGTGTGTGGGCAGCAGACTTAGATCCCAAGTCCCTTCGTAAATCTGTGCACCAAACCTCCTACTCTGACTCAGAATAAAACCAGAAAGAAATGTCTGTCTTTCTGCTGCCTCTCTCCCTAAGTGACCCCTCCTGAAAGCCCTCTAGGCTTCCAAAACAAACAAACAAAATATCAAAGAAATGGAATATGATGAAAACCAAAAAAATGGAGAAGAACCTCAGGCATCGTTTAGGAAAGGCACAGTGTCTTGCTCCGGCACTGTGCCACCTATGCTCAATGCCTAGAAGGCTGGGAAAGGTTCTGGGAGAAAAGTCCGCTGCACGGGAACATTTTAAGGGCCTGAGTGGTAATGAGTCAGTGCTGAGGTTTGGATTCAGATGCTTCCTACCTAGTACCTGCCAAATGTGCCAGACCTTGCTGGGGAAGGACACAGAATACCATTACCCCTGGTTCACAGAGAGGAAGCAGGAGTTGAACAGAGGGCATATGTGCCCAGGATATTGCCAAGAATCGGCTGAGGGTCTGGGATGAAAATGTATAGGTTTTAGGCTCCCTGGGGCATAAGATGCAGGAGATGGAAAACTGTTCATCCTAATCCCATAGCCACTGCTGTTCTGTTGGTTCACAGGAGAGGGAAGGTAGGATGAAGAAGGGAAGGTGATGCCATGCTTTTGATGCAGAACCATCTCCTAATGGTGAAGGAACAAGGGCAGAGCAAAAGAGCAATGCTCTGCCCCTGGAAGATCCGACTGAGGTCAGTTCACACCCCTGGGGACCATCCTGGTCCCTTGCTTCAGCCTCTCTGTGGCCGTGCCCCCAGCCCCACCAGGCTTTGTTCTGCACATCAGTATGGGTCAGCCTCCGTTTCTCTTGGGCAGTGCTTGGCAGGCTTGGGGGCCAGGGACTTCACGGGGCAGTTCAGTCCAGCCACTCCTGTCACTGGCAGGTCCCAGGGCCACCTGTGATTGTGGGTACTCCAAACTTGGGCAACAGCTCTTGTCCTGTGTTACAAGGAAAGGACAAGGACCACGCTCTGTTCCTCCTATCAACCCACGATGGAAACGGCATTCCCTGAGTCTGCTGTGGCTTTTCTGCGGTGTCTTCAGAGCTTCTTTCCTTCCTTCCTTTCCCACCTCCTTCTGAACAGCTCTGAATGCTCACCTGCCCCCAGGTCTTTGTAGTGAACAAAGAGCTGGAGATGGTCTCAGCCAGATCATGAGCCAGATGTGTGGCTTTCCATCTCACAGGGTCTCCAGACTATCAGCTGGGACTCTGCCTTGGTGTTTAGCTGCCTAGACAGGAGCTGGGCAGCTGAGACAGATCCCATCTGGCTCCATCAAGCAGGAGCACAAGTAAGCTCCGAGCCCCAGGCTCCCAGCATATTTAATGCTGGACTAGCTCCTACGTCTCTGCTTCATGCAGCGGGACAAGCCATCTGCTGGGTTAGCCCCATGCAAAGCTGGGTGCTGCCAGGAATGTGCCTGCTGAACTGCCCATAAGAGGAGAGGACCCCTGGGCATTGCAGGGGGGTCTGGCAGCCCCTCCAGACAGCGAGCAGGAGCAAACCCCAAAGCAGCTGCTGCCTGAGAAGACACGGCCTGGTAGCTGGACCAGGCCAAATGCCTTCACCTATCGCACATGGCTGCTGCCCTTATAAGGAACTTGAGCAATAATCCGGCAGGAATTTGATCAGGAGCTAAATCCCAGTTACCAAATACAGGTTGCATCGGGCCAGCGTGTGGGCGCAAACCCTCTTTACGCTCCGTTTGCCCTTGTTCTGGCGCTGACCCCACCGTGAGCTCATCGGAAAACAGCTTTGTGCACAGCAGCCCCGCGAGATATGCTTCCCTCCGCACCCAGCCACGGCCCCGGCAGCTCGGGCAGTGCCGAAGCACCCGTCACTCGGCAGAGAGGTGAGGCAGCACCCTCTGACTGCCACGCAAGCTGCGCGGCACCTGGGGCTAGGCAAAGGTTTGGGATCAGAAAGCCAGCTGTGGTTAGTCCCCACCGTGGGGAGAGGCTGAACTCCATGGTGGAAGAAGTTGGGATGAGCATCAGACGTCGGCTGAGTTTTATTTTGGACTTGCTAGCTGGCCTTAAAACAGCAACATAAGCTAACATTGCTTTCCTGGCCACAGCGATGACCCTCTTTGCCCAAAGGGTGTTGTAGGAAAGGGCACGCAGCAGCACCCACCTCTTGTTGCCACAGTGAGAAGGGCGATGGTGGCTCCACAGCTAGGTCAGCGTCTACACTGACAGCTATGCCAAGCAGCTGGACGTCAGAGGGAGGGGAGAGGACCCTCAAGCCCCAGGGTGTTGAAATGAAAACCCATTTCCCCAAAACCAACCGTCCAGCTTGCTCTGTAGCAGCAGTGAGCCTTGGTGCCGCAGACGCTGGCAGAACGTACCAGGAGACAAATCCACGCCTGCCGGCAGTGCCCTCACCGGGGGTCCCTCGCTCTTGGGGGATGCTCCTTCCAGCCCAGCCACACAGCCCGCAAGGCCACCACCCTGGTCCAGGTCCCCCAGGGCCCGGGCACCTGGAGAGCATCCCCCGTGACACAGCCCCAACCCAGGACCAAGGCGCTGCAGAGCTGCCGTGACGCACCCAGTTTTTCACGGGTTTCAGGTTGCACCGGGAGGACATTCCTCCGGCACCACACTCCCTACAGGGCTAATCCGCGGGGGAATGCGCCGGCATGCACGGCAGCCCTGCGCTGCGCCAGCCTGGCCGGAGGCAGCAGCCGCAGCCCGCACCGGCCTCACCTGGCCTGAGCCCCATGAGGGACCTGAGGAGGTCCCCACCGAGTCCTGGGTAGTCCTACAGCTCCAGCAAGCCTTGTCCTGTTTGTTGCTGCCGGAGACTCCTTTGCGGCTCTAATCTGCCCACAGCAAGGTCTAAAGAGCGGCGAGACACCAGCTGGCTCTGCAGAAGCCCTGCCGCAGGGACTCCAGCACTTCACCACCTGCCAGGTGTAAGCACCAAGAGATCTACCAAATCTCAGCTCATCCACAGAGGCCAACTGGTTTTCTCCCCCCCTGGCTCGCAGAACAGGACCTGCACCTACTGAAAGGCTGCGGCACTTCTGCTAATGTTCTGGCCCTTTCAGAAATAACTTCCTTTAAAACTTCTTAGTGTTTTATGCCTTGTAGCATATGACCTTTTTTAAGTGATCGCCTCATCTGAGCACAACTTTTCTGCAAGTGCCACATCTCTATTAACAAACAGGTGTGGGAAAGGCTGGGATGGAGAAGTGTCCTCTTCTCTGTGACTCCATGATGCTTTTGCTTTTTGCTGTTACCACACCAACATCTTTACCTTAAAGGTGAAATGTTTTAAGTAATAATGGAAAAATTATCTTCTCTAATCCACACTCTGGAAGGGAGCTCTCTTGAGCTACTACTCTGCAAGCAGTTGGATGTGACTGCAAAGATTTCAGGTGAAGAAAACAAGCTAAAGGAGTTAAAAGACTTGCCAAAGGATGCAGAGAAAAATTATTTCTATGTCTACTATAGCTTCAAGAATTCCAACCTCCCTTTCCCCGGCCCAGATACTTAGGCTGGACTTGTGCTTTCACCCCAACTACCATGTTGTCCTTGCTAGAGAAATCTGGTTGCAAATAACCTTAAACCTTTGTCAAAACTCCAGTGCTGCTCTGTTTGGACTTGGCCAGTGTAACCCCTGCTAAAAAATGCAGAAAATATTTCAAAGTCAAACTTTAAAGGGACAGCCATTGTTTTATTTGTGTTTAATTAAAAATAATAATAATAATAATTGTTTTCCAGTCCCATAGTAATTAGCAATCCAATCTATGGGAATTTTTCCTCCCATGGGAAAGAGCCTCTGTTTCTGGAACAAGTGTGCTCGAATATTGACTTGTTCTAGACATTGCCAAGGTTTTGAGTACAGCAATTTGTTGGGAGGGGGTTTCCAACTTTGACTCTGTAGCAGTTAAACTGTCGTGCTCCAAACCACAGAGTTTTACTACGGCCTCCATTTCCCTTTGTTTTACCTGAACTTCTCATCCCGCTCTGCAAATCCTATGCCAGAATGAGTCATTCCTGCAGGATTAGCTCTTATTTTTCAACTCCTCTGTCAGTGTTGCCCAGACTAGTTCTGAGGAGAAAAAATTGACACTCCCCATTCAATAAAGCTGTGTAACAAGTGACTGAAAGAAATTACCTCCAGTGCTCAGCTATTTACACTGAACCAGCAAGGACCACCCCCGTCTCACCAGGGGTAACCGAGCCCTCTGCACAGCACCGTGCCACTGGCAGCCGCGGGCTGGCAGCCCCAGCGAAGGGGATGCCCCGGTGCCCCCCTCCCGCGAGTCACCCCTGTCACTGCTGTGGTCAACACGGGGGTGTTGGCTTGCTCCTCACCCCGGAGGGGCCCCGAGGATCACTGGCGAGGACCCCCAAGAAGGATCAGGGGCACCATGTGCTGCCCACGGGGTGCACCGCCCCGGCTTTCGCTGTCTGAGCATCGGGGGGCTGGGTTGAGCCCATCTCTGGTCCTCCTGCCTTTGGGGTGGAGGTACCTTCTGGGGGTCTCCCCTCTCTGCTGACTGCCGAGGGCAGTCCCGTGCCTCTTGCGTTTAGTGCGTGGCTCAGACCAGGGAGTCTTCTGCTCTGGGACTTACTTGCTAGAAGCAGATCTTAGCGTGTCCCTGCCCTACAAACCTTTTCTTATATTCAGATCTAAAGAAACATTTGTTACAGGAGAAAATACCTTTTTTTTGTATTTTCACATTTCATTTTCCACCTTTCCCTTGTTCTTTGTTTTTTAAAGTAACAAAGACACTCTCACATAACAAAATTGCATTGTCTCGCAGTGGAATAAAAAGGAGGGAAACGTGAAGGCCTCAAAAAGATGCCACTCTCCTTCCCTTTCCCTGTCCAAAATATGACCCTGGAAGTGATTGTTTAAATAACTTCTGGAAGATCTGTTTTCTGATAATGGTCCAGCATGGTGGCAAATCTGTGATTTGCATATAAAGACCCAAACTGCATAAGCAAAACTATCAGAGCCAGCTGGAAGAAATAAGATCTGAGCACCTGGCATTTTTTGCTTGTGTCCATGGGTCATTTTCCTATATCATGGAGAGGATTTGAGCTGACTTGACAGAAGCTCCTGGAAATTGTGTTTCTCCCACTGTAACAGAGAGAACTGCAGAAATGATGAGGTTTCTGGTCCAGCCTTTTGCTCAAAGCAGGGTTGTGCCCCAAGTTAGATCAGCTTGCTCAGGGCCAGGACCAGCCAAGTTTTAAAAAGCCCAAAGGATGGAGATCCCACCATCCCTTCAGGAAACCTGTCCCACGGCACGTATTTCACGTGTGAAATACGGGCCAGTCACAGAACAATACGACCAGACTGTCCAAAATGAAGAGATATTTCTGAAACTTTTTGCTGTCCCTGGAAATACACACAGTACAGTGTATATTTTTAATAGCAGCACGAAACTTAAAAACACTTCTTTCTATCCAGACTACCACGACCTACACGCTTTTGGAAACATGCATGGCCTCAGGTAAACGCTGGGCAGATGCTTATCTAGTGTAAATCCCCACAGGTCTGTTAACTTCAGCAGGACTCCAGCTATTCACAGCCTTCGCAGTCTTGTTAAAAAAAAGTTTTCAATTTGAGAAATAACCTGTCTCCTCATCTGGGGCTAGACATTTTGCTAGGGGCTCAAGCAAAACTCCAGCAAATTTCTGTAGGTACTTGTAAACAGGGCATTACTTGGTAATTACCATGGTGATTGCTAAAGGGTCAGAGAGTGGCAATGAGAACAAAAAGGCCAAGGGAAAAAAACAGCAGCTCTTTGTAAAAGTATTCAGATTTTGTCTGCCAGTGCCAATAAGCTCAAACTATCCCCAGCGTACATTTTGTTTTTTAAGTAAAGGCTATTTACATTCCTCACTCATGGAATTACAGCAGTTGGTAGTGCTGGGTCTTACCAATCCCTCATCAGTGTCTATCTGACATCTAAATTCACTGCTGGCAGTGGTACTCACAATTCACCCTATAACCAGGTATGATTTACCATTCAGCGGTGCTTTATGCATTGCACAGGCACATGCACACACACCCCCACCCCCCATTCTAAGCACAATTTTCCTTGCCTCAGTCAGAACTCGATGCACACTCCCCATCCTGGGCATCCAGCTGGCTGTGCCCAAGGCCAGGAAAGAGCCCAGTGAGGCTCCTCAGCTTTAACTGGGAGCTACTTTCAAGCTGGGGCTTTCACCTCCTGCCCCAGGGCCATGCTGCGGCTGTGCCTGTGCCCCTCCTTGCAACCTCTAATGTGGACCTTGACCTGCTGTCTTGGCTTCCCAGCTCTGCCTCTGAGCTGCCTCGCCACTACGGACTTCCCCAGAAAACCTCGAAGCACCAGAAACCTGACACACAAAAGTGCGGGGTGCCTGGACCTACCTACCGAAACACCTTATTTTTGTTAATCAAGTAGAGTTGTGCAAAGCATGCTGAAAGCTGCAGTTTCCATGGAAGGAAGGGCAACATCTGGTTAGCTTAATAATGCTCAGTAATACAGTTTCATCAGTGATTTTCCTTGGTTTAAAAAAAAAATAACGAAAAGAACCCAAAAGAGCAGCTCACAGTACTAGAAGTTTTTTGTGCTCTGTGTAGACCAGTCCTAGAAAGCTGTGACATTACTTTTCATGTTTATTTGCTTGTACCAAAGGGATGCTGAGAGTGAAAGTCTGATTGCAGGCCAAGACCTGGAGAAGAAGACACTTTGGTGGGCACAGCTTTTTTTGTCCATCCCTTCAAGATCTTCTCCACAAAAAAAACCTCCCAACCAGTCTTCCAGCAAAGGCTCTTCATCTTCTTCCAGTTCCAGCCCCAACCCTTCTTCTCCACATTCCCTGCTTTTCCATGGGGCCTCTCCTCCTCCTTCTTCTCCTTCCCCTGCTTCATGTGTTCGAGTGTCCCTCTGCTGCTCCCATCTACTTGCTCCCAACACCTTTTCGTTCCTTTGCTTCCCTCCTTGGCTGGCCTGCTCTCTGCGACCATGGGGAAAGTCCTCTGCAAGGACTACAGTGCAGAACACATTACGGGACAGGAAATTGGTTACTAAATTATAGGACAACTCCACTGCAATTTGTTAAAGACTTTTAAATATCTATATTTGGGTGGAGCAACATGAAGAACATTACCAACAAAGAACACCACCAAGAAATTTCTCCCGGCTGCGTTGGGAAATTAATCTCATAACACTACAGCTTGGCCAAAACGACCTGTCCCCTCTCCATCCCACAGTGAAGTGCTGGTTAGAAAAAGTCTATGTCCGGGGCAATGTGGGTCTGTCTGCAACAAAGGAAAAAGAAAACTAACAACATTTATTTCCAAATAACTTATTGAAATAAAGCAGGATATTTGCAAGGATATTTTGTTCACAGTAAGGCAATTAATTAACTTAAATAATTAGTCTTAAATAAAATTCCCAGCTTCCAAAGCAAGCAATAAACAATTCTCTCTAAACTGCTGCATCCTATTGTTTTCCATCAAGCATCAGGTTTCACCACCAGCTGCAGAGAGGGATGAAGTAGTGCTCTGGCAAGCAAAATTTAGCTTCAGATGACAAGCCACCCTTGCCTTCCACAAGCCTCAGGGTCTTGCTGGCCCCATTGGCCCCTTGCAGGAGCTCCTGTCAGACAGCAGTGATGCCGGTTGTGAGCCAGCAGAGCAGACAGGTCCCAGCAAGGCACCTGGGAAACATAAGAGTAGGAGAGGTTCATCCCGCAAGATCTGAGCCACCACTATGTCCTACATGCTTGGCCTTTGCCTGCCTTACCAAAGTAAGTGGCATGAGCAACACGAATGATGGTGGCCCCATGTGCTGAAGGAATTCTTCTGGCTGGCTGGTTTCCCTACCCTCTGCCTTCTGCAACAGCCTTACTGCTGCTGTCACACTGGGACACAAATAGAGGAAACTATACCCAAAGCTGACAGCATGTCGTGCACGCAGCTGCCTGCAGTGACCAGGGGAGGCTGCGAGTGGCAGGGAAGACTCGGAGGGGAAAGGTGAACCTTGCTACAGGGAGCGTGAATGCCAAAGACCTAGGCCACCCTTAGAGGGGATTAAACCTCTCAAAACTGTTGAATGGCTGGCTAAGTAGGGCATTTGATAGGCAAAATAGAAAGAACTTATTTCCATGCCAACAGAGCCTGATGGCTATTCAGAGATACCCATCCGGAAGATTTTCATGAAGTGCTGAAATGCACAGGCTTCAGGGGAGCAAGAGCCATGCAAACCTCACAACACCTGCCAAAAAAAAAAAGCATAGCAAGTGATTTTCGGCTTACAGAAGTGAGCCTAACTCCGCTTTGCATGTTCCCAGAAAAAGTCAGCTCCTCCTCTTTACAGCATCTGACAGATCTGCTCAACTCCCAGTGATTTCTTGGTGGTGCAAAGGCAAGAATGGGCAGCTTATTCTCTTGCAAACCAGCTCTAAAAACTGCTTCGGCAGGAAGACAAATGCATGTGTCATGGCCCATCCAGCTCAGGCTGGATCTACTCTGCTTCCACAAGGAAGGTGTCTGCTCCTTGCAGTCTATGTCACATGCAGTGTTTTCTACTGCTTCGGTTTGTGGCTCTGTATCTTAGCTAAACGAGTCTCTCATTGCCAGTTTGCACAGCGAGGTCGCGTGTTTAACCTGCTGTTTAGGCAGTGCTGGCACAGACCTTGGTCTGCATGACAAGCCGTGCTCCTCCTCACAAAGCCCAGTACAGAGTGTGCCTTATTCGCAGCAAGAGTCACTGCTGGCCCACGTTCAGCCTCGTGCACACGGTTCCCCAGCTCATCTGCAGCAGGGCCCCAGCTCTGCCAGTCACTTCCCAGCTGGGACCGATGCACGGGGTTATTCTGCCCCGGTGCACCACCACCATGTCTCCCTTGCTGGGCTTTGTGAGCTTCGTGGTGGTCCAGCGCTCCCATTTCTGGTGGTCCCTCTAGGTTGAGGCTCTGCCTCTTCTCGTGTCAGCCACTCCCTTCTAGTTCAGCGCTATCGTCGCCCTGCAGCACCAACCCCGCACATCACCCACGCTGTGTGCCAATCCCTCTGCACAGAAAACCACTGCACTCACACCAAATTCCCCCCAGTGGGGCAAGGGGGTCCCCAGGGAGTGGGCAGAGTGATGCCCTGCCCTGCGAGAGCCTGCCCTGCCCTGCCCACGTGCACCTTCCCCTGTCGCAGCACACCTTCTGCAGATCCTGCTCGCCCTCCGTGAGTTAGGGGAGCTGCTGGGCTGTCAGACGAGCACGCTGGGTGGCCTCTCCAGCTGCCCTCCAGACCAGCCCAGGTGGAACCATGCTGGGTGGAAACTGAGGCTACCCATGCCTCTCGCCCCAGTCACATTTTCTCTCCCACAGCCCTGAGACATGGCCTGTTTTAAAACCACCATTGGTTATTTTTTTTTCTGCAGAACAATGACCACAACAGCTAACTCAAGCCTCCCTCATGAACCTCTCTCAGCGAGCAATTCTTTCTCCCCTGCAGCCCCAAGTTCCTGTAGAAAACTCAACCAGGGGATGAGAAGCAGCATTAATTTGGGAAAACAGGACAGATAATAAACCACCAGGCCACTGATGCAAAGTGAAACCTCGCTCCCACAAGACAAGGCACGTGAACATCTGATGCAGATATGCAATGGACACATCCTACTAGTCTGTTGCTTTCCAGCCCCTCTTCTGCAATGTGACTGGACTCCATGCGGCAGCTGCACCTCAGTTCTCCCTCAGAGGTTTCACCTTGTCCCCATGCCACGCTCTGCATATAAAGTGTTTCCAAAATCCAGACGATCACCTCTCTGCTTTTGTCTCCCACTAACTCCAGCCAGGTGCAAGATGTCTTATGCTCAATGACTTTGGACACTTCTTTGCGGACACATGCTCTGAAAGCGAATGAAGGATGTCCCCGTCACCTGTCTTGTTCCAAGAGACTCAGGCTTGCAGTCCCCTCTCAGATCTCAGTCATGACCTGCAGGTAGGGCTCCTTTGTCACAAAGTGTCATGACGTGTCTGGCTGTGATGCTCTCCACACTTCCAGCAGCAAAGTCCTTGCACCAAACACAGGGCCAATAAAAAAAACCAGACTTGCTGTACCATCGCAGAGGCAGCTGAACCTGGGGTGCAGGCTGTGCCATGGGGTTTGTGATCTCACTTCATTTGCGTTCAGCCACTCTGATCTGGGATTTTGGCTCTGCTGAACCCTTGACTTGGGGCATGTTAAATACAACTCTGCTGTTCCTGGGACACAGAGGCAAAACAAAATATTTCCTCCCTTCAAAGAGGAGAGGAATTCTGATGGTGGAACCAAAACGATGAGTGTGCTGCACCTGAAGGGGCTGTTCACACATTTAATGTCTGCTTCCCTCTGGTTTGGTTGAGGTGGCAGAAGCCACTCAGGTCACAGGGCTAACGGAGAACAGGGCTTCCCAGTAGTTTACTCTTGAGGGATCTCAATGGTGCGGTTTGTCATATGGGAGCAACTGAGTGCGGAATGAAGCCTAAAGGACTGGATTTTTTCCATGGATGGAAATTACTCCTGGAGATCCGGGCAGATGGGATTTTGGCTGGGGTAATTCTCTGGCACCTACTGGTACTAACAGTCTTGAGAGGCCAAGGCCAATGCCCTTGTGCAGGGTATACTCTGCCGTGCCTGGCCTCAAAATCAGTGAGCGCTTTGCTCAGTTGAAGGCTGCAGATCTCAGCATAGGCAGGATCTGAGCTGGGAAATTTAGACAGAAAAAATGCTGACTCTAAACTTTGTCCCAGGGGCCAAAAGGAAGTCCAAGCTATAGGTTTTGTATGGCTAATACTCCTGTGGATATCACACATTTTCTGTTGCATTATGAACTCCAAATGTTTAATCAATGCATAGCATTTTCCATCTTACTTACCTTTGTCCCTCCTCCAGCATAGCTGAATCAAAAGAGAAAACAAAATGTTCACAAACATGAAAAGCACCAACTCTTCTGCTCCAGCAACAGGCACCACTTTGATGTATAGATGGAGGAGATCTGCAGTCTAAGATCTACCTGGATGAGTCTGAGTCTTCATGCTCCCCATAGTTCCCTCCCCACAGGAACTGGTACTCAAAAGAGACACCAATGCTTAAAATGGGATGTACTCCTGCTCCCTGAGTGGAGAGCTGAAAATGTTTTTAAATAGGCTGATGATAATGTCAGATTGAGGATAGTCTCCAGGCCACCATGTTATACAACTCCCACTTCACTCACAAATACTGGCATTACAGCTTAACCTGCATGATGAAGAAAGGAGAAGGGACAAGAGCCAGCACATGCTGTTTGGGTATCCATTTCACTCTGCTTACATGCTGGGCTCTGCCAAGGAAAGTGATTTCTTGGAAAAGGATTTTCATCACCAGCAGGGAGGGCAAAGCAGCTGTTAAGCACACCATCCCACCTCAGCGCACACCTCTTTCATTCCTCACCCTCTACAAGTGCGAAGTGAAGCGTGATCTGACTTTGCCCTCTGGAGGCACGGAATTGGCATGGCGCATAGAGAGACAGGGCCCCAGAGGTGAACTACTGCACTGCCTTTTGGAAAATCTGATAGGAAAATTCATCCCCAGCTACAGCTTCCCATGAACCACAGGGCAAAGCATTGCAGGGGCGGCAGCTTCGCCGTTCTCCTTTCGCGCCGAAGGGGTTGGTTTCTTGGTTCCTCCAAGTTAATACTACCCTAGTGTTTTGTGTACTTCAAGAACATGAATGTCAGTACTGGAGGCTAATTTTTCTTTCGGCACAAACTCTGCAGCATGCAATTTGAAATACGGCCACTCGGCTGCATCCAGCTACTGGGACCACACATGCGTGTCCTCAGAGAGTGCCACTTCATGGTTTATTCTGCTAGCTTCACAGTTTATTCTGCTACCTCCCAGATTTCTGGGAAGCTGCACAAACAAACAGGTGGCCAAAAACTCTGGGGTCCCCTTATTTAGCTAGAAACCAGGGCTGGGGTTTGTTTGCTGCGTGCAAATGAATCCTCACACACACTGATTTTTCTCCAAGCAGAGAAACAACTTTATTGGAAAGCTCCAAGGGAGCCCTGTTTCACTAGGTTGAACATCTCCCACCTTCCCTTGCTCCCTTAAACACCATTTGTGCAATGGCCAAGAGGGCTTTGGGAATGCTTTTCCCACATAGACTCAGCAGTGCACTGGTGACGTGAGTTTTGGGAGAGCTGGCAGGAGGCACCAAGACACAGGCAGGATCAGCTGTACAGCCATGCACAGCACCTGCACACCTATGCACACCCACCTGTTTGCACACGCATCTCCCACATCCACTCCCACACACCTGTGGACACTCGTGCCTTGGGTCCAGCCACACATCTGTGCACACTGGCGCGTTTGTACGCACACTTGCCATGTCAGTGCACACCCACGAACTCTCATGCACATCCTCAACCACACACCAGTGCCCTTGCACACCCATGTACCTGTGTGTGCTCACCCTCCCGTGCACACACATCCCTGTGCACACAGCCACATGCTGGCCCTTTCCATCCCACCTCCAGGACCTCCCGCCATCCCCTTTATCCTCTGGCTCCCGAGGATCGCCATGCCAGCAGGCGAGGAGGCTGTGCTGCCCCCAGCCCTGGGGGTGGGTGCTGCAGGGGTGCGAGTCCTGGGCAAGTGTTCCTCGCCAGCTGGGCGCGTGCGTGGAACTTGTTCTGGTCCACAGTCCTGGGGTCTGACCCTCAGCCCCAAGTATTTGAGCAAGAAGGGGGGAGCTGGCAGGTTAAGTATGTCCCAGCAGCAGCCCGTGGAGAGCCTGGCATCCTTGCTGGTTGGAAGGCTCATACACCTGGAGGTCCTGTGGCACCGGGATCAGGGACAAGGAGGTCAGACCAGGGGTCAACCAGGGGCATGGGAGCCCAGCTCTGTGCCGAACCGCTGCTGGGGACCGGAGGTGAGGGCCCCAGTCTGAGTGCGTTTTAAGTTGCAGCTCTGCAGGCAAATTGCACCGCCTAAGCCCACGCTTACTACCTTTCCCCACGCAGATCTGTCACCGGGTTTCGTTGCACGTTTAATTCGTTTCTACCGTTTCGCCACCGCGAAAGAGCGTGGGGCTCCACGGGCGACACTGCCCAGAGCCGCCCGCCCTGTGCCGCGGACCGGCAGCACCCCCTCCGACCGAGACGGCGGCCCCTCACCTCACCGCGCCCCGCCGGCCGCCAGCCGAACCGGCCCCGAAGGCGCCGAGCCGTACAGGGGCAGGCGCGGGAAATGCCCGTGCCGAGACACCCGCACCGGGGCCCCGGCGACGCCCCCGCTCCGCTCGACGGCGGCGGGATCGCGGCGCCCCGACGGCGCCGGGGACGGGGACCAGGGGCGGGGGGCGGGCGGGGGGTGCCGGGGCAGGGCGCTGCCCCTGCCCGCGGCGGCGGCGGCGGCACGCCCGGCCCTGCCCGCGCCTCCCGGGCTGCGGGGCGTTGCAGGGGGAGTGCCGGCCGCCCGGGCGCGGAGCCGCCGGACACGGCCGCATAAAAGCCGCGGCGGCGCGGCGCTGCGCCTCCTCGGCTCGGCCCGGCTCGGGGCCGCCCCGACGGCCGCATGACCGCCGAGAGCCGGCTGCCGCCGGGCCCCCCGCCGCCGCCCCCGCCCCCGCCGCGGAAGGCGGACCCGGCGCCGCCGGGGGAGGAGGCGGCGGCGGCGGCGGCGGCGGCGGCCGGGGCGCGGGGCGGGCGGCGGCGGCGCAAGCGTCCGGCGGAACGGGGCAAGCCGCCCTACAGCTACATCGCCCTGATCGCCATGGCCATCGGGCAGGCGCCCGAGCGGCGGCTGACGCTGGGCGGCATCTACCGCTTCATCACCGAGCGCTTCCCCTTCTACCGCGACAGCCCCCGCAAGTGGCAGAACAGCATCCGCCACAACCTCACCCTCAACGACTGCTTCGTCAAGGTGCCGCGGGAGCCCGGCCGCCCCGGCAAGGGCAATTACTGGACGCTGGACCCCCACGCCCGCGACATGTTCGAGAGCGGCTCCTTCCTCCGCCGCAGGAAGCGCTTCAAGCGCAGCGACCTCTCCACCTACCCGGCCTTCCTCGCCGAGCGCCCCGCCGCGCCCTGCCGCCTCTTCCCGCTGCCCGCCCCGCCGCCCGCCGCCGACCTGCCCCCGGCCCCCGCCGCCGCCTCCTGCGCCTTCGCCGCCGCCGCCGCCTACCCCGCGCAGGGCTGCGCCGCCGCCGCCGCCCTGCCCCACGCCTACGCCCCGCTGCCCACCGCCCCCGGGCCCTACGCGCCGGGCGGCCCCGGGCAGCTGTACGCGCCGTCGGGGCGCATCGTGCTGCCCGCCTCGCCGCCCGCCCCCGCCGGGCTCTACGGCCGCCGCTCCCCCGCGCCCTACCCGCCGCTGCCCCACGCCTTCGGCGCCGGCGGGCAGCTGGGCGCCGCCGAGCCCGGGCCGCGGCACGGCGCCTACCCCGGCGGCCCCGACAGGTTCGTCCCGGCGCTCTGAGCCAGCCCGGGCGAGGCCGGGCGGCCCGACGGCGCGGACCGGAGCCCGGGAGAGGGGCGGCCTGCGGGGCTCGCCCGGCGCCGCCGGACCCGGGGCCGCCCGGGAAGATGCCGCCGGACCTTGGGCTGCGCCTCCGCACCCCGCCACCTACCCGGGCCTCCCGGCTGGGAGCGCCGCCGGCCGCCGTGGGCGCCTGGGCGGCCCTGCCCAGCCCCGTCCGCTCTCGCGAAAGAAGCCCCGGGGCCTCCCAAGTGCCTGGATGGGGCAAACAGCCCTTTCCTCGTCGACCGCCTTTCCTGGGACAGGTGCTCGAAGCTTCCTGCCAGGCTCCCGCCCTCCCGGCACACCCAACTGGGCCCCCTGGTCTATCCGGGAAGGTCGCACTTTTAAGAGTCTCTCTGCTGTTGATGATGTTATTTACAGAAGAAAACGTCTGCTGGGGCGGGGGAGGAGGGAGGCAGGAGGAAGCCAGAGCTGTAAAAGTGGGGTGCATGGCGCTAACGCGGTGGCGTGTCCCTGACGTTGCTCAGGGCTTCAACACCGACAGCGTGGTCAGGGCTGGGGAAGGTTTGCGTGCTGGGGCTGCAGCCAAACACAGCAGGGGCTGCAGCCAAACAAGTCAGATCCCTCCGGGGGTCATGCTGTGTGCTGCAGCGGTGGAAGAAGGGCGGGATGGGAAGTATAAAAACTTTTACCGTGAGCACGCTCAGCCCTTGGAAGAGGGACGCAGCGAGGCTGGGATCTCTGCCCTTGGAAGTCTTCCCAACTTGATTGCACGGAGCCCGAGTGACCTGATCTAGCTTTGGAGTGGGATCCCACATTGAATTTGGACCTGCTTTGAGTGGAGACGTCATCCAGAGGTCTGTGGAGGTCCTTATATCCTAAATTATTTTGATCCTAAGGTCCGCCCAGCTCTGTCTGTAGCCTAGAGAAATCAACATCTATGGGGGAAGACTTTCTTTCCTGAAACAAGTGAGAGAGGCAGGACATGGTGCCTTTTCATCTTTGATTGCTCCCCTTTCAAGCTTTCCTGGGATGGAAAAAAGGTTAGAGGAAAACATGGAGAGGGGACAACCGATAGGAATGGCTGTGAGAGGCAAAGGCTTGAAAATAGATCCATGGAGAAGCTCAAGCAAATCCCTCCCAACAGATCCCATCACTCGTGGAAGGGGCCCAGAGAGGTGGTGGATGACCAGGGCTCTGCCTGGGGCTGTGAGCAGAGAGGGAGCAGACGTACCCTTGCCACTGTCCAGATCTCCTTATCCAGCTCCTTTTTCCTGTGGAGGTGGGAGCCTGTGTGACCACGGCCAGGAGGAGGTTGGTGCAGGGTGCTGCAGCATGGTGAGGCTTTGAATGGGGAGAGGTAGTTGGAAAGTGCAGCCAGAGCCTCAGCAGGAGCTTTGGAAGAGTAGAGAGGGTGCACATACACCAGGGTCTCTCTCACCACAAAACAGTACAGTATAACTCAGGCTGGAAGAGACCTTGGGAAGTTTCTGTTCCAACCTTGTGCTCAAAGCAGGGTCAGCTATGAGTCAGACCAGGTTGCTTGGGGCTATCTAGTTGAGTCCTGGCAACCTCCAAGGATGGAGACAGCACAGTCTCTTTGGGCAGTTTGACTGTCCTCATGCGGGAGAAGTTTCTCCTTGAATCCATTCAGCACCTCTCTAGTCTCATTTCATGTCTACTATCTCTTGTCCTGCTGCTATGCACTGCTGCAAAGAGCTCTGATCCCATGAAGACACCTGTACCTTCTGCTCCATGGAGGATTTTTCAGATAAGGTCCTCAGCAGGATGAAATTTGTGTAGAGGCAGGTTCCTTGCCTTCTCTGGGTGTTAAGGCCCAGGTATCCAAGTGGGACATGAGAGGGAGGAAATGGAGTGGAGCAGGAAGGTGGTTGGGTGTCCCCACAGCACAATTTGGGGTGGAGGAGGCTCAAGCTGTCTGCAGTAGGTGGACAGGAGAAGCTGTATGGCTGCCTTCCACGGGGCTCCAAGTGTTGGACTCAAGGCACCCATCCCTCTCTCGGAGCGGTCAGGATGGCATGTGGTGGGTGAGCCACCTCATGGGCTGGGAGGCTGGGGCTGGCCTGGTGCTGCTGCCCCTTGTCCATCTGGACCTTTCTGTGGTCCTGCAGGAAACTCTGCTGCCTGTACCCGGAGCTGGGGAGGTCGCGCTGCCATCAATGAGGGGCACAGGCGGCGAGTGTAGGCCTCATTCAGAGCTTTCGAGGTGAATCAGATTTTTCCCTTCCTTGCTTTCCCTCCTGAAGAGCTGCGTTGTCCCTTTCGATGTCCTTCCTGTTCTGGCGCGTCCAGAAGCTGCTTCCATCCTGGAGAGAGCAGAGTCCTGCCTCTGTGGCTTGGCTGCCTCAGCCTGGGGCAGGTCTCCTCGGCAGCCATGCTAGCTCCTCTCCTAATTCTCCCTTCACCAGCTGGAAGAGAAGCTGTATACCGGGCTGTGCCAGCTCTTAGTTTTTTGACAGCTGCCTGCTGGCTCTCTGCTTTCATTGTCTGCAAGGACTGGACTGTGTCCCTTTGCTAGCAAGTCATGCTGACCTCTTTCTGGTTTGGGGTTAGCTGGGAGAGGAATTGTCCTGCCTCTTAATGCCTTCCTTCCTTCCTGTAGGAGCAGTTATCAGTGTGGACCAGATTGTTTTCCTGAGCCTAGAGGTCTTCTGGCCCTTGTTCCCCATTACTTCAACCCTGGTTTTATTCTCTGCTCTAGCCCTGGTGCTAATCTAAGGTTCAGTCTGAAACAAAAGGTCACCAGTGATGGTACAGGTCTTGTGTAAGCTGCTCCTGACCTCAGACAGCATCTGTAGCAAGTTCAGGGAGCAAAACTCAGTGTCTGGAGGGCATGCATGATAGATCTTGATGACTTAGAAGGCACAAATTGGGTAGGTTTGGTTGTGTATTGTTTGCAGATAAGGTCTAGATGCTTGTTCTTATTTCTCTCCAGGTCTTTTATACCTACAAGCTAGGGAAACCAGACATACCCAGAAAGTATACTTTCTGCAGCAGGTGCAATGACGAGCCTGTTGCATCAAGAACCTGAGACACACGGCCACAAACTGCTTAAACTTCAGCCACAAGCAGCTGGAAACCCCGGGGCGGGAGCTTTGTGTTCAGTGAAGAGCTACATGGACCCTTCAAGGGACTCCACATCTGTGTGGGGTCTCTGTCCTTCGGGGTTTTCGAGACGAAGATAGACAAAGCTATACCTGCCCTGTGCTAGTGCTGGCAATACTCCAACCTCCTGTTTGCGGCAGGCCTGGAGACTCCAGAAACCCCTTCCCACCAGCACTGCCGTGGTTTTGTGGCTATCGCAACTTCTCCGAGCTGTCGTGCAGGCTTGGATGCAAAAGGTGTGCTGAGCATTACAGATCTGTCCAGGCTCTACCTTGTGGCAGCAGGATGTGCTGACCCTGCGCTTGTGCATGTGGCTATGTGTCTCATGCGACTGTATGACCGCTGACAGAGGAAGATACGGTTGTCGCATCCCTGGGGAGCCGTGGGGTTGGGCCTGTCTGTGAGGATATGGGGATATGCCATGGGGATACGTTAGACAATTGGATCTCAATGTACGCTTGTGCCATGGGGATACGTTACACGTTTGGATCTCAATGTATTTTTGGCTGGCACTTTGCTTGTGATTCTCAGGCACCATCCAGAATAAGGAAAATTTTGATTTCTGGAAGCTTTATTGTAAATAATCTGAGAGCCTTCCTTTTAGCAAAGTTAGTCTAAGTTTCAAACTTTGATTTCTGGGAGATGAGTCCAATAGGTTTGGGTTATAATCCTGTAGGATACACTCAGTGTGAGCAGCGATGAGAAGCGAGAAAGGCCGTGAAAGTGCTCATTTGTCAAAGGACAGAGCCTCTCGGTTCCTGTTCTGCCTGAGTTCCGGTACGGTCAGGCCCTGCGCTGACTTTGAGAAAGAGGTGGATTGTTACAGCCTAGGAGAACATTTTATTATGTATTGGAGATTTTTTGTATTTACTCTTCTACTTCACTTGTAACAGAAATAAATCTTTGTCCTGTTGTTTGTAGTGATGCATCTCTCTGGAGTTTTTCAAGCCTTCCCTGCACTCCTGAGACCAGGAGAGCAATGATACAGAGCAAGATGCGTACCACGTGCTGCTTCTTGCATTTCGCTGTGTCTGTCTTACCTTGGCTTTTTTTGGTCTGCTGGGATTGCTGAAGACATCAGAGGGAGGGAGGCGGCGGCAAGGCCAGGCCAGAGGTGGCTTCCCAGATTTCTGCAACCCCCTGAGTCACCAGTCTGCTTTCAAGGTCTCCTGTCAGGCCATAAGCATGCCCCAGACATCCATGCATAAAGCTCCAGGCCAGCCAGGTGCCTCTGCTAAAAAGGGACAGGTAGGGAAGCCAAGGCTACTACCTGTGATAGGAACAGAAGCTGAGAAACGGGCAGGGGAATCGTGCTTGGCATTAATTGCTCCAGTGTGGAGCCAGGCCAGCTGGAGAAGGTTTTACTTCTGGAGACAACGTTATATTGCCTGTCCTGTGGCAGCAGCACCAGAAATGCTTGGTCTTGCCTCTTGCACCCCAGGCCAGTGAGGTTTTTTGGCTGCAGAGATGGAGTTCCCACAGCCGCGGGCTGACACCGTGTTCACCTTGTGCAACAGCAACTTCTGTGGGAACAATTCATCAAGCAACAACCATAGCTAATGGGGGCTATAACAGGCCTTCAAGGGCAACTCGGGTAACGCCACGCCTCAGGGCGTTGATCTGGCTTGCACATGGCTAAGACAATGGCAGATGTTGCCCCTTCTCCTGCTGAGAGGGTGGTGACCGCCTTCCCGAAGGGTTTTGAGGGAAAGCAAGCTCTGCAGCTGGTGCCCTGTCAACAGCCCAAGCTGCCTGGAGGGCTATGAATGAGATGGGAACAGGTAGTTTAATCTGCTAAATTATCCAAGAGCAGATAGGCAGGTCTACTTCAATAGCTCTGGGACTCCCAGGTATGATTTATCTGCCTTTGGAAGAAGCCAAGAAGTACATCAAATTTATGAGAAAGGGTAGGCAGAGGAGGCAGCTGCCGTTTGGCCAGGAGGGAGTACCTTGGAGGGAGCACCTTGGAGGGAGCCCAAAGCTTTGTGAGTTGTAGTTAGAGGTCAGTCGGCACAGCTGGAGATGGGCTTTAGCTGTATCCGTTACCTAGAACTGCGATGCCAGCATTAGTGATCCGGGAGGTGTCCCACTCGTGCAGTGCCTGGACGTGAACCAGTGTGAGCACAGGAAAGCTGATGCTCGTTGGGGGACTGACTGTACAGAGTCTGGTGTACGGGGATACAGTGGCCCGTGTCGGCACAAGGAATTGCTTCACATGCTTGTCTTGGTGTAGGCCTGGAGCCCTGATTCATAGGAGGCACCATCTAGATAGCAGAGCTGATTTCTCAGCTCACTCCTCCTGTTCAAATTTATGTCTTCTACCTGTCCGAGGCCAAGAAGTCAAGGTGGGAGATGGTGGCATCAGCTGTACCTGGAAGCTGGGGTTATTTCTGGGAGCTACTTTTGGATCTGGAGCAGTGACCCCAACCCCTCCTTGTGCGGGCAGACTGAGAGGGAGGGAGTGGGGGTCTCAGGGGAGAGCCCCAGCTCAGGGCTGCCAGGCTCTGAACTGTCACCACCTCCATCAGTATTTGAACAGGGGGTGCAGGTGGTGGTCCCTAGGGCATACAGGGACCAATAATGTAGTGAGCGTGAAGTACCCTCACCATGCTGCTTGGGCCAAAAGGAGAAGGCGGCTGTATCCTAGCCTCTTCTGCTGACTGGAAGTCCATAGGGTCGTTGTATATTCAGGGCCAGATGTCTGGCTGAAAGTGGCCATGGAGTAAGCAGGAATGGTAGCTGCGGGCTGGCTCAGAGGAGCTCACTGAGCCCACTGCTATCCCTTCTTTCTCTGATGCCAGGAAGCTGATTTGCTAGCCAATTAGGAATTTGCAAAGCTGTTGTCTGGATGTGAACTACCCAAAGAGATCTCAATTGACAAAGGAGCTAACGAGCAGCTTCTGACCTTTCTGTTCAGAGACAGTCCTGAGCCAGCACCAGAGCTCTTGGTCTGACGGCAGAGACGCAGCTCGCTTCGTGCATGAAGCCCTCTGAGTCAATCATACCTGTGGCTGGCTCTTGCAAGGAGACAGTCTGCACCTCACGTTGACCTCTTCCACCTGGAAAAGGCAGTCATGAGTCCAGGCTGTCACCTTCTGAGGTTAACAAACTGTGTCCTAGGCTTCATACCACTTCTGTAACTATATGTTTTAGCACATAGTCTGTCATCAGGTTAGTGGTCCCCGGAGTGCTCGCCCTAGACTTGGCTGATTAAACAGTGGCTCCCTGCCTACCCCATCCCAACCCATCATACTGAGTCTGGGATAGGCTAGGCAGAAAGTAGCAACCATGGAGATGTGTGCTGTGATAGGAGCAGCAGGAGGCACTGAGCCCACTGGGCGATCTTGCTGTGCAGATCAAGATCTGGCCATTTCACCTGAACGTGTGGGAGATCCCCAGAGCCATGGCAAAATGGCACATTATTTAGCTATGAGCATTCAAAAACTGGGTTGTGTAAGTAACAGCCCGGTGCTAGACTCTGGAAAAGAATATTTGGCTCCACAAATACTCCCCTTGCTTGAATGCTGTAGTGGGATGGATCACAGTCCAGTTGTTTAAGCAGCAGCCAGTTGGATGTAGGCATAGATGTGCCAGTGTGAATTTGTTCTCTTCCTAACTCCTGTCTCTGTCCCTTCCTGTGTAACACTCAAAATCTTGTTATGGACAGATGTCGTGGTTTAACTCCAGCCAGCAACTAAGCCCCACGCAGCCGCTCACTCACTTCCCCCCGGTGGGATGGGGGAGAGAATCAGAAGGGTAAAAGTGAGAAAACTCGTGGGCTGAGGCAAAAACGGTTTAATAGGGAAAGCAAAAGCCATGCACACAAGCAAAGCAAAGCAATGAATTCATTCACTCCTTCCCATGGGCAGGCAGGTGTTCAGCCATCTCCAGGAAAGCAGGGCTCCATCACGCGTAATGGTTACTTGGGAAGACAAACGCCATCACTCCAAATGTCCTCCCCCCTTCCTTCTTCTTCCCCAGTTTTATATACTGAGCATGACGCCATGTGGTATGGAATAGCCCTTTGGTCTGCTGGGGTCAGCTGTCCTGGCTGTGCCCCCTCCCAGCTTCTTGTGCACCCCCAGCCTGCTCGCTGGTGGGGTGAGGAGCAGAAAAGGCCTGGACTCTGTGTAAGCCCTGCTCAGCAGCAACTACAACATCCCTGTGTTAACAATGCTGTTTCCAGCACAAATCCAAAACATAGCCCCATACTAGCTACTATGGAGAAAATTAACTCTGTGCTAGCCAAAACCAGCAGAACAGAAAAGGGAACACTGTAAGTGAAGCCAAGGGTTTACCATTACTACATACAACAGTTTTAACAATATAATATTTTCATTTATTAGTTTCATATTCCAAATTAATACAGAAAAACCTCAGTAATGCAGCTGAGATTGCTATATGCACACACAAAAAATTTCTTAGTATCTACCCCCGCTTCTTGACGTTATGTTCACCCTTCCTGCGTCCTGAGGTTGATGGCTGCAGGGGCGGGGGGGAGGAGGTCTTACATCAAGTTACCAGCATCCTGATGTCTTCAGTAGGCAGATCCTGATGTTCCTGGTGAAGGTTTCCTTCTCTTCATCAGGAGGCACATGATGTTGATGGTGATGATTCCTTCCTTCTCAGTCCTGGGGTTCACTTGAATTTATTTCTATAGGTATGTTGGGTTTTTTTGTTTTGGTTTTTTTGTTGTTGTTCTCCTTCTTTTCTCTGAAGTTGCCTTTACTTGAATAACATGGGTTTGCACTCCTGCACGAGTGACTGACCATTGCAATAGGCTGGGACCCATGGTGTTGCCCTGGAATCAAAGACAGTTCAAGCCACACAGAATAAATAATCGTTATCTGTATAAATGAAAACAAATGTAGGTGCTAGTTTTCTGACCACTGATTGCTGTCACAGCCAAGCAAGCTGAAATCAGCGCAGGCCAAGACAAGACCAGCCAAGTCCCAATCCTTTTCACTGTGAGGTCAACACAAAGCCATGGCCCCTGAATAATAACATACTTGCAAGCTGCATTTAAGACCAGGTCCTATCTACCATCACAACCAAGAGACCCCACGCCAGTGGGCTGGGAGAGGACTGTCTCTTGAGGTGTGTAAAGTTTGTTCTTCTTTCTGTTGTGTCTCAGGGCTCTACATCTGCTGTGGCCTGGTCTCCTGTGCTGCCAGCGGGCAGGTCTTGAGGGTGTGAGACCGATGCAGCCCAGGGAGGGGGTTCCTCTGCTGGGGTTGTGTCCACTGGCACCAACCCAGAGTCCTTGCTGTGGGATGGAGGCAGGGAGCAGGGCTGGAGGGTAGGGAAACACGGAGAGGCAGTGGAAATCTCAGCACCTCAACCCTCACCGTGGGTTTTCTGCTGACCAGCGATCAGCTACATGTGACTTTGTCACACAAAAGGAAACATGGATGGGAGAAATCTGAATGCAGCTCCTATGTGAGAGCTCCCACCAAGTGCGGGATCCTGACAGCCCAAAACCCAACTCTGTGGGAAGGAGAAGCAGAGGGGAGATACAAAGTTTCCCTGAAAGACCTGCCTGAGCTTGTGGTTGCTGAGTTCTAATCACAGAATGGGGCACCAGCGTTTTCTTTCACTAAATGAACTACAGCTAATGCAAATTATTTGCTTGAACACAGTCAAAACAGTGCAGGAGAGTCTTGAGTTGTGCACTTGAGCAAAAATGCTTTTTAGCAAATGCACTTCAGATCGACTGGGATAATTATCCTAAACCCAAGAAAAATGCAACAGAAAGCACTCCAAGCCCTGGCCCTTTGCCATGCATGTAGCACCTCAAGGAGCTCTGAGGGCTGTAGTGGATGGAGTTTGGCTGGGCAAAAGGAAAGTGGACTGGGTGGTCACATGAAAATCCCGTATTCTCCAGATGTCCTCACACGGCTTTGTATAAAGGCCGACCTCACCCCGTGGCTCCATTCTCCAGGCAAGAGCAGAAATGACCGAGTTGGCCACAGATGCCTGGTGAGTGGTCCCACTCTGCCACGGCGTGAGAGGCCGTGCCTGGAGTATTATTGTTAATATTGGTGGCTTTATTCATGGAGGAAGGAGAGGATGGTTCAGGGCTTAGACCTTTATGCCGGGAACGTTCATTTTAAAAGAAAAGTCATGTTGCAAAGAACAGTTTTCCTTCTTGGGTCACCTCTTTTGTATTTTGCCTTCACGGAGGTTTTCTCTTCCCCTTCCCTTCTAGACAAAAGGCGAAAGAAAGCCCCACTTGAAGCAACCAGGGCAAACGGTTTCAAGCCTTCCCACTTAGGCGGATAGGAGATACACGACCTCTCTGCCACAACAGGAGCTAGACTTAGATTTATCAACGCTGCCAGCAGTGCAACAACTAACACTGTCAGGAGCGAAATCCTCACCTTTGCATCTCCGACAGAGCAAAACGTTCATAAAAACGCGGCGCCTTCCTCGTCTTCACCAGCCACCGCATCCCTGCTGTTGACCGAGTGAGTGAGGCTCGGTGAGCTGAGCCACCGAGACTCCGCAGCAGCGGAGGGGACAAACGTCCCCGCGGCTGCAGCCGCCGCCGCGGGGCCCGGGCCAGGGCCTCCCTTCACCGCTCCCCCCCCCGGCCGCTGCGGCCCGCGGGCGTCCCGGGGCGGCGGGGCCGCTGCCGCCGCTAGAGAGCACTGCCGGACCGCGCCGCGGGTGGGAGGCCGGCCCCGCGGGGTCCAGCGCCCCGCCCGCCCGCGGGAGCCCTCGCAGGACGGCGGCGGCTGCCGTCGCGGCGGCGTTGGCTGCACCGCGCGGCTCGGCCGGCGAGGGCGGCGCGCACGGCCCGTGGAGCGGCCTGCTGGGGCCGGCCGGCCGGTCCCCGGTCCGCTGCTCGAGGTGTTTCCCGCTGGAAATGCAGAGCTAGCGCTCTGGGTAGCTGGAAACCGGCGCTGGTTCCTGCACAGAATGTAATGCCTAGCTGTAAAAACGCAGCAGCAGCAGAGCTGCACCTTCGGTCTGCAGTTAAACGATTCAACAAACGAGCAGTGGTTTCCAGGGGCACGTAATTCTGCACTCTAAGCGCATTTAGTGCTTTTGCAAATTGCTTGGAAGACGGTGTGTACAGAAGAGCGCTGAAAAAAGAATCATCGTTAAGGCTACGAAGCTCAGATCACACTGTTTGCCACACCGGCCGTGTCTTCTTCCTTTGCTCTGCCTTTTCTGTGTTTCGTCAGTGAAAACCTCAGGCAGTCTGAGGGAGACAAAGGCACAATCATGCTCAAAGCCCCAGGTCCATCCAGATGCACCGAGTTTCAGCCAGTGGGCTGAGGCAAGTGCCCATTCCCCTGCTTGATGTGGATGGGCCCACACTTGGAATACTGGATCCAGTTAGGGCAACCCAGTACAAGGAAGACGTTGTTATACTGGGGCCCAGCTGAGGCCTTCGAGATAGGGAGCTGGAGCATAGGACAGGCTGAGGGAATCGGCTTTGTTCACCTGGAGAAGACAAGGCGAGCGTGGAGTCTAACGTGCAGTCCTAAAGAGGGTTACAGAGAAGATGGAGCTGGGGTCTTCTCTGAAGTGCACTGTGATGGGGCAAGAGGCAAGGAGAAAAGCTGTGACGAGGGAAAGTCTGGTTGGACATAAGGAAAAACCTTCTTCCTATGAGAGTGGGGTAGTCCTTGGATGGGGACCAGAGCGGGGGGATCTCCAATCTTGGAGGTGGTCCACACTTGGTTGGAAAAAGCCCTAAGCAGTCTGGTCAGAGTTAGTCATGCTTTGAGCAGGGGTTGGATTCAAGATCTCCAGAGACCTCTTCCCACTTAACTTTTTCTACAGTTACATGATTTCCTGGTGAAACAGCAGGGCCAGGCCAGCTGGTGGAGTACTGCTGAGCCCAGCTGGGCACACAGCGTCAGTCCGTGGCAGCCCTGGCAGTATTAGAGAGGTATTTATTTAAATGGTGATCACAGAACAGGAAGGATCAGAGCTAACACGCTCCGAGCAGGAAGTGGTGGCCAAAGAATGAGCGGGTATTTGCTGTCACCAGGATTTACTGCTTAAAGTCAGTATTGGTAAATCAACCAGAAAGTTTTCTAATCTCTGCAAGACCAGGCTCCTGCAGGGTGGAATGGCTTTTCATTGACCTCTGGTGGCCTCTGGCTCTAAGTTGCTGGCCCAATTCTTTCTGCTCAGGCTTAGCTATGACTTCGCTTCTGCTAAGGACCAGAAAACCCTCCCGGCTCAAAACATCACCCGTGAGCACCAGCCTGCCATAAACCACCCCTGCCTTTCTGCAAATGCAGGGGACCCAGTTTCACAAGAGCAATTTGAGAAGTGGGAAGCCAGGGTGCACAAACCAAACAACCTCTCTTCTCCCATAGAGCTGGAAGCATGTTTCCTGGAAAGATATCGAAAGGTAATTGGCAGTGGACAGAGGAGAGTCTGGTTCTCCTGGACGTGATGTCAGCTTCCCTTTCCTTAGCTGTTCTGTCATGGCTGTCAGCCCTCAGGATGGCTCCCCACGCTCTGCAGGACATGGGGACAGGACCTGCGGCCCCGAGATGAGCTCACAGCAGCATGGTCAGCCCGGCCCAGTTGATATTAACAAACATCAAGCTGAACCTCACGAGTGAGGAGAAAATCATAGTGGTCATACTCTCTGCATATCACAGCATGCCTGCCTTGGTCTGCGTGGCTCAGGTAGCCTCACTCAGCCCTTTCACCGGGCCAGCACAGCAAGGAGGAGAGCATTGTGTCAGACACCGACCCAGCTCCCTGTGCTGGCCCCATAGCTCAGAAGCCATCTCCCTGCACCCATCACCCCCTCTTCATCACCAAGAAGGCTACAGTCAGTTAAAGGTCTCTGACCTCCCTCAGCCTTCCCCTTCATGTCAGACCCAGACCCTACTTGTCATCCCAGAGGGTGAAAATTTCCTTTATTGGACACTCTGTTCATGGCCCTGGGTAAAGACATCTCTCTGGGGCTCAGGAAGGAGGGAAGGGAGGGAGAAGGTGATGCATTGCATCTGCAAAACAGCAGCCTCCCTCCCCTAGATAGAGCCGCCCTTGCCAGCCCGTCCCCAGCCCCATTCAGACAGCAGGACCTACCTTAGGGATGCACATCGACTCCCACGTGTCCAGCTTTGCACCTGAACCCCATCTGTATAACTAAGAGCTCTGTTATCTATCCTCTCGTCAGAGAAAGAAACAGTGGGTTGTGAGTGAAAGTGCTGACAAGGAGGACTTTATCTTTCCCTTGGTTATTTTGCGATAAGATTTGTTGCTTGCAGGCACACTTTTCTTACCGGCTGCCAAAGAAGCCAGTTAGAGTGAGAGCAGCTCTAAGACAGAGCGTGCGGTACCTGGGGTGACTCCAGGACCTCGTGGCCACCAAAGGCATCTCTGCAGAGATGGACAGAGGTGCTTTCTCTGGGTCCCGTGAGCCTCTGCCCAGGGCGAGCTCCCCATCCCTCACAGCACAGGATCGGCACCACTGCCCATGTGTGTTTCAGCAACAAGTGTTGCCCTGTGTTCACGGGGATCTCACCCTGCCAGGCCTTTGCCACCTCCTACAGCTCCACTTCAACACCGGAGAAGGGGGGAGGTGGTCGTTTTGTGCCCTCCTTGACTGACAGGGGCTGTGAGATGAGTCTAAAGCCTCCCAGAAGCTGCTTCTCCCCAAAATCTAAAGAGCTCTGGGAACCAGGCGAGCCTAAATGTCTGCAGATGTGGAGGTGGGCAGCGTGGCTGAATCCCCCTCCCTGTGAGCACTGCAGAGGGTTGGAGAGCTGGAAAGAGCCAGCAGCTCTTGCTGGCCTCCACCATGGCACGCATGAGGCTCTGCCAGGCGGAAGGGTCTCCTGGCCTGCCTGGCAGCAGCAGACCCTACAGCCCAGCCTCCTTGCAACGTGGTGTGGACACCACACTTGGAGCAGGACCCCAGCACAGCTTTTGTGGTGGTGCTCAACCATAACATGGCCTCCTGCCTCTGGCTCCCCTTCCGGCCAGCACAGCCTCAGCTGCCTTCACCCAGTGCCTTGGTCTGGGGTCAGCATCCTCTCCAGCCACAGCTCCCGCCGTGCCCCAGGGCTTCCGTGAGGCCCTCGGGTTATGCCTTAAGTATTTGGGGTTATGAACGAGGTTTGGGTAGCTGATGGCAGCAGGTGAGAGATCTTGCTCTGCTCCCACCGGTATCAGTCGCTCAAGGGGAGGGGGCAACCTTGCGTTAGCTGAGATGTCTGTGGAGACCAAAACAGTGCCGGGACACCTGTGTAGGGAGACCCATCCCTCCAGGAGCTGCCCGTGGGGAATGGGCTGCATTTGCTTGGTTATGGGGCTGCTGGATGCTTTCCGCTTTGACACCCACCACCCCACCACCAGGTGCTTTAGAGCTTCTGGCGGTGTAACTGCAGAGGTCATCCCAGGATTTTGGGGTGGGGAGGCTGTGCTACACACTTGTGAGCACCTGCCCCTCATGACGTCCCTGGGACTGAAGCAGGGGCGGGTGTCAGTGATGTCCATCCTGTCACTGGAGAGACGGTGTTACTGGTGTCACCGGTGAGATGTCACATCTGCTGAGATGCAGAGCCTGCAGGGCTCTGGGACAGCGGCAGCGACATCTCTGGAGACACAAAAAATCCATAAATCCCACCCCAAATCAAGGGTGACCCCAGGGCCTGGCCAGCCCTGTGCTCTGGGAGACGGGCCCTTGGTAAGGCAGATAATGGCAATGGAGACCTCCACCCCAAGGCGGGAAGGACCTTCTGTGTCAGGATATTACAGGAACGTAAAAGAGCCACCGCCCCTGCCACGCACGGGAGAGAAGACCGCAAGACCCGAAATGTGAGGAGAGACAGGGCACCCCGTTCCTTCCTGGCTTCAGGAGAGACCCTGGGTGCGTGGCTGGGGAGCTGGGACATGGCAGGTGTGCAGCGTGGCTCCTGTCTTTGCCCCAAAAGGCATTTCTCTGACAAAAGTGTATGGATCAGCCAAGTTTCAGCCTGTCGCACTCAGATGTTTTCAGCCACCTTTTGTTTGCCTAATGCGGCGGCTCAACAAGGTCAGAGTGAGGTTGCCCAGAAATTGAAAACAAAAAGCTTTCCAGGCCTTAGAAAAGCAAGCTGTTTACCAGGGATGGAAAGAGACTGTGAGAAAGACCTTCAGACCTTCAGACTGAAGATAATAACACAAGGGACTGGAGGGTTTATCGAGCACAGGAAGATTCCCAAGCCGGGGGCAGCTCCAGACAGCTAAAAATCACAGTGGATTTCAGCTTTGCAACGCCGCTTGCATTTCTGCGAATCAGAAATGCCTTTCGGAAACGCAGATGGATGCTGGTCTGTACGCTTAAACTGCGGCGTGGTGGGGCACCGTGCAGCCCTCCGTGGGACCACCACCCAGGTGAAACAGCCTGCTGGCAGAGAGGATGGGGGGCTCATGAGCCACAGGCAGCTCCCAAAGGACTGGCTTTGCACAAGTCCGCATTCCCCCTCGTTGTAACCTGAAAGAATCACAGAAAGCAGAGCAACCAGGAGAGTGTAGGCTTTATTACTGTAAGGAAGGAGCTGGTCAAAATCACTCTACAGTACTTACTCTGTCTTGATCTGTCTTACTAATAAAAGGACTCTAAGCATGAAAAGAACCTAAAACGCAGAAAATTAAGATAAGGTGTGTGCTGTATTCATTATACTACTGGTCATTTTCTGGAGGAGTATTCAAAGCTTCTGGTACTTCTGCTTCTGCTGGCTTCAGCACCTCCTCTTCACCTATAAGGCATGTAAGAGACAGATCATTTCATACTGGGGGGCTCTCGTGCGTTACCCCTCCATGCTGTGATAAAGCCCCCATGGCCAGGCTCCTGCGATTGCCTGCGATGTTAGGTAGCTCCTGATGGCCTGCCTGCTTTTCCAAGGACACAGCAGTCCCAGGGGTTGTGGGGGGGAGTTGGAGAGGGTAAAGCCCTGGTGGGTTTAAAGGCAGGAGGCAAATAAATGCAGCCCTGATGCTTGCCCATTTCAAGATCTCAGGACTGGGAGCTGGACTGGTGTGATGTGCCCCAGTCAGGCCCAGTCCCCAGGATGCAGAATGGTTGTTTTCCATGGCACTAGGGAGTTGCACGCCTTGCAGTGAGAGGCCTCGTCCTCTCCCCTGGCACAGACATTGCTGGAAATGCAGTAATCGGGGGTCAGAGGATGCTCATCTCCTCTGAAGCAGATCCTAGGTTTTCCTGGTTTTGAAGCAACCTGCATGCTTGGCCCACTGACCACTAAAGTAAATGTGCTCTCCTCTTCCCAAGCCAGATCTGGGAGCAACTCCTGCTGGCCCAAGCTGCCCTAGCTGTAAATGGATTTCCTAAGCCCAGATGGCAATCTGCCATTCAGACCAGCTTAGTGCCCTCCGTGCCTCAGTCCTGGCAGGTCCCAAAGGGGTAGTCCCCTGCAGGCGCCCACCCCTTGCTGTAGTGCCCACCCTTCCCTCCCCCCTACCCCAGTGTCAGCCCTGAAACCGGGTGGACTGTGGACAGAACGTGTCCGGGCTTTGGCTCTCCCTGGCCAGCTCTGGCTTCAAGAGACCGCATCTTCTCTCCGCAGCATCTCTGCCATCACCTGGCTCTTGGCAAAGCCACAGAGGTGTCCTTAGGACAAGGAGCTGTTTAGGACCAGGGACCACAGACCCCATGCCAATGACTCTACTGACAGTAGTGGGCTTTTTATCGCTCCCCATGACTTGGAGAGCAGTATCTGCCCCCACAGCTCCAACATCCTCCCACCCCTTTCACAGCCACCCAAGACACGTTTGGTGGGGTAGGGACCTGTGCCCTGGTGGTGCCACGGGTTGGTAGTTGATAAGGTGGGCAACCTTGGCTGACAGTCCTCAGGAGGTGGCACTGCAATGCCCCCCGAGCCCCCACGGGGCCAGCAGCTCTCCAGCAGCTCACCTGTAGGATCCTGGCTCCCGGTTGCCAGCTCCCCCTCCACTGCTCCTTGTTGCATGACACTGACCACGTCTTCGATGGTCAGCACGGGCAGCTGTTCTTGAGGCACCAGCTCAGGCGGTGGTGGCTTTGAGGGCGATGGCTCAGCCTCCTCCTGTGGGTCAGGCTGCGGGTCCGACTCCAGTTCTGGCTCCGGGCTGGGCTCCACTGCTGGCTGGCGGCCCTGTCTTCGCTTGGCTCCTTTGCCTCTCCTTTTCCGTTTGTTCTTCTGCTCCCTGCCAGGGGATTTCACAGGGGTGAAGAGTGGGGTGTGGGGCAGAGGACTTCCCCTCCTGCCCTGAGGGCACTTTGCCAGGCCCCTGGGTTGCCAAGACTGCAGCCCAGTCCATCCCAGCAGAAGCTGCATTTCTGCAGCCCTCCTCCCCAGCCCCGCACGGCAGCCGGCAGCCTCCTGTGGCTGCACCGGGGGGCGGGAGCTTGGGCACCAAATTTTTCGCTGGGCCCACACAATCCTGGTTGAGGATTGCTTGCCACCCAACCCACCCCCTACGTAACCCACCCCCCATCCGTCTCTGCCCCCCAACGCCTGCCTAGACCTTCAGCAGCTACCGGCTGCAGGTCACCTTTCCCCACTGAAGACTGATGGGGCCCAGCTCGGCTCTGTCCTTGTGCGAAGACGGAGGGGCTGGGCTGCCGTGCCTGAGCTCAGGTTAAGCGCACCAAGAAAACGACTCCACAGCGTAAGCAAGACTTACTTCAGAACCCAATGAACTGAGTCTTTCTCCTGGGCTTCTGCTTTTCTCTTCCGGAGCAGCTCCCGGTCTCTCAAGCGGTGGGTGATGATGACACCTACAAGGACAAATTGAGTGCTAACATGACATCCTGGCCAAGGGACAATTTGATCCCTCCCTGCCTGGTGACAGAGCACTGATGCAAGAGGCCGTGCTCTTTTTGTCATGAAGCAGGTCTTGATATGAAACTGCTTGGGTGCTGTACTTCCAGCTCAGCCTCAGTGGGTAGGATCCGATGACACACCACCCAAAGATCCCAGGCTCCTGTGCTGAAAGTTACTCCGAATTTCTAGAGTAACTTTCAGCAGTTTTCTTCCTGCTGCTGCAGCCTTGGGGTGACCCTCACCCAGCTTACTCACCACTGGAGGGACCTGGGGCCTGATGGAAGCACGGGGCAGGCTTCCCGTGCCATGAGGACACCATGAAATCCCTCGGCCAGACATCATTACAGGCTGCAAGATAATTCTTTGTGTTTGCTCCGTTGTTACCCTTTTCCCCAGATAGCTGCAGCTGGCCACCCCTGCGATTAAGATGCTTGTCTAACTAACTAACTAGGGAGAAAGCCTTGCCCTGCAGAACAGCCAGCCCTACAGCATAGGAACAGGTCTGTGGAGGCGAGGGGGTGAGCCCGAGGGCACAGGCTTTCCCGTACACAGATGCTCATGTGTATTAGGCTGAGACCCTGTAGGGAGTGGTGACCCGGCCAGAGACCAGAACAGGGCTAGTACACACTGCTGGGGGCGAGGACACTGGTCCCAAAGACCACACAAGCACCCCGAGCTCATCTGCAGCTATGAAGAAGGCCATGGCAGGGCTGAAGACAGACTGACTCGTGAGAAAGCTCCAATGCTGACTTTACCATTTGGGCAAGATGTGCAGGTTACCTACAGCCACCAGGAGAAAGGGGCACCCCCTGGGTCTCAGTCACCCTGTGCAATGCCTTCTTAGGCCGAGGTAAGTTGTGCCCATTTCACTGACTGCAAAGGGCTCCAGATGGCTTCCTGAGGCAAAGACATCTCAGCCATCTACACCTGGGCAAATGAATTGCTGAACTTCACTGAAGCCAGCACTGAACTTCCTCCCCCATGTCTTTGTCCTAACAGACAACATCCCTGATAATGTGGCAATAGGTCTTCTGGTTTCTGATTCAGTCCACCCTGAATTTTCTAGCTTGGACTCCAGCCTGTAATAATAAAGACATGGCTTAGATCAAGTAGCACGAGACCACTCCCTTGAGACAAAGGGCATTGTTCAGGAGCAACATCACGTCCCCGGAGCCTGGAAGGAGAGGGGATTCTTCCCAGGTGTACACTGAAGACGCTACAAAAGCGCTGATTTTCATAGTTTCAACAAAACCCACACAATGAAAATGCAGAACTACGACCTGCTCCTTCCAGACATAATCAGATCCATCTCCTTCCACAAAAAGCCTCAGCTTAGACTAAAGTGTTAGGTCAAATGAGTGAAGAACGGTAATTTTGTCATTCCCTTGTCCAGCTGGGAAAACTGGCAAGGTGAGAAGGACTTCCGAGGCTGAGCTGGGACTACAGTTCTTGTATCCCAGATGTCTGTTAAACGCAAGAAACACCATAGTCCAGGACAGAAAAAAGCAAAACTAACAGCAGGAGCCAACCTCTACCCAAAGTAGATCTTTACACAAGACACTTCTGACAATTAATAATAATCTTGCAGAAATTTAGCTTGGAAAGGATTTCTGTTGGTCTCTGTTCCAACATCTTCATCAAAGCAAGGCCAACTTTAAAATTACATCAGGCTGTCCAGGACCTTGTCCAGGGAAGTTGGGAATACCTCAAAGCCCACCTCTCTGGTCTCCGCACAGCTCTCACTGTTAATTTTTCTTCCTTTCTATCGAGCCATGTTTGCAACGTGTCCTCCTGTCCTTTCCCTGTGCACCCCTAAAAAGAGTCTGGCTCTCCCTTCTCTGTAGGGAGAGCCAGAGGATGACTGCAGGGGTCAGAGGCAGAGGATGTTAGGCAGAGGAGGACTGCAATGAGATCTCCCTCTCAGCCTTCTCTTCTCCTGGCTGAAAAAGCCTGGTTTCCTCTGCCTGTCCTCGTAGGTCATCTGCTCCAGCCTTTAGCAGCCTTGGTGGCCCTGCACTGCACTCATCCCGGTATGCCTTTGTCTTTCCTGTGCTGAGTTGCACAAATCTGGGCACGGTATTCCAAGTGCCATCTAATAGTAACAACAGCCACCATCACAACCACAAAGTAAAAAATAATCCTACGTTCTGTTGTTGCCTATTAGTTTTTCTGTTCTTTTATTGCCGTTTTTTGTACGGTAGTTCCCGGAGCCCCCTTTGCTCTAAGCACAGTAGAGCCATACAGAAGAAGACGGCTCATCTCCTAAAAAAATTCCAGCCTAACCAGAGCAAAGAGAAGAGGCACAGCATGATGCGATACAGACGTGAAGGCCACATGCAATGACACTGCCAGAGTTTCTCAGTCCTGGCAGGGGCATCTCAGCATGACCAGAGATAGTGTCAGCCTCTGAGATGAAGAACACTGCGCTTGAACTGCACAATGCACAGCCAAGTAGACGTTCCCCAAACGGGAGGCTGTTGCCCAACATGAAGCAGTATCAGAGGCAGCAGGGCACGGACAGCAGGAGATGACTCTGCCATCCACATAGCAAAAGGCAGGAAGCTGCCTGGGAAGATGAGGTTACAAGTTTCAGCAGCAGGATCTGCACAGGGCTTCAGTTTTACTGCTGAAGTACATAATCCCTTGCACATCCCTTTGCAGCCAAGGTAACTTTCTTTCCCTTTCAAAATGTCTTGTGAGCCATAAAAGCATTTTTAGCTGCTCGCAATCAGTCTCCTTCCCAACCGGCCCAAAGCAAATTGTTTTGCAACAGGTAGCAAACACCCCTCATTCACTTCTAACTGGTCCAAGAGAGCACTCCCACAGCTGCTCCAAAGCTGTCTGTCAGCTGCTAGCACTAGGCAGGAAAGATCACAGTAAAACATCTGCATCCTGATGAAAAATTATTTTTCAGAGGACACAAAGATACAGAGATGAAAGGAGAAGGAAAAAAATCCATCAAGCTAAGAGAACAATGAGACAGTATTGCCAGTCTGCAAACAGACAATATATTGATGCTGTCTGAAGGACTTTGTCTGAGTTGAAAAGCCTTTATAGGGGCTTCTGTCTTTGTGATCTGAAACACAACACGGAAAAAGCCACATACATTTGCCGTTAAACGTGCATCCTCCATCCCCCAAGCCCTGGTAGCATCCCCTGGTAATTATTAACTTCTTTTTTAGAAACCACTGCTGACAAAGATCACTCTCTCCTCTCCCTGAAAACTTAAATTAGGAGTGGCCTCATCATTACCTGGCACAGCATACTCCTCATGGGCTGCAGAAGGTGTCAGGGAAGAATCCGGATAAGCATGGTCTTTGCTTAAGCTCTCCATAGCTCTTTGCAGTTTTAAGTAGAAAGGAGCTTAGTTCCTCGGGAACGGCATCTGGAGACACTGGTGCAGCACGAGCACTTAAAAAAAATGCAGACTGCCCGCCCAAAGCCTCTTATCTGGCCAGGCCACTAGCAGGGTAATAATATTCTCCTTATCAGAGTGCAAAGGTGTGTGAGTCTCTGCGAGGATCTACTGTGTGGATTGCAAAACATGTTAGTGCTTTTATACAGCAAATAATTCCACTTCAGATAGGAAATTTACACTCACTACTGCTAAACTGTGACTCAAATGCCCTCCTTTATAGTAGAGAGAAGCTGCACAGCAGGGCAGGATGCAGCACTACCTCACTGCTGGTTTCCAGAGTGAGGTGCAGGGAGGTGTTGTTAGTCCTTGAGGACCCCTTGGGAGGTCTGAAATGGGATGTATGCAATTTGAAAGGTGTTTGCATAGGACCCTGCAGTGCTGGTGGGAAAGGACCTCCATCTCCATTGCAGTCCCCCTCACAGCAGGACTGTCTGCTGCATGAAGTCAGGGTGGCTGTGGCATCATATGCTTTGGAAACCCCCAAGCCACATTCATGCGACCTGTCCAAGGGCTGCACCACCTTCCTGGGAAATCCAGACAGAGTAATGAATCCATACTGGGACTCCAGCCAAGGGCCTGTGCATGTTGAGGACTTCCCAATGACTCGTTGGTCCAGTACCCAGTGGATCAAGGCTATGAGCAAAGCACTTCCCTCATGAAGCAGGATGGCAATGGGCAGCCCCAGTAAAACCAGTGGGAAGACCCAGCTGGGTCCCTTGCTCCCACAGGAGGATATCCCTTAGTGGTTGCTCCTAGCTCCCTGTTGCCCATCGCAGCCCCAGACCTGCACAGCATGCAGGCTCATGCAGCCTCTGCAGGACCATCTTTGGGGGCCAGTATAGCTGCAAAGGGGAATCTTCTGCTTGGTACAATGGCTTCAATCCAGAGATCCTGCTCCCTGCTCTGCGGTCTGCGTGGCCGGGCCCCCAGGTTGATCTCCCTTGGTTTCCTGCATGTGAGATGAGGTGGGAATTCTGGCCTCCTCTGCAAACTGCCTTCAGAGTTTCTCATGCTGCGATAGTGCAGAAAAGCTTAAGATTATACCTGTGCGTAACAATTCTGCTGGACCAGGGACACCTCACCACTTTGGCCAGTTTATAACACACTCAGTGCCTAAGTATTTGGGATTCAGCTTCTACCAGCACTTTTCTCCATGAACTACTCAAGTGTTTATGCTTTGGTGAGCTGCTAGTGCCCCTAACCCCTCCCACCCCCCAAATTAATTCGAAGTAGCTCCAAGGTTGGTAGAAGAACCTGACAGTGTAGCTACTCCCAGGACCTCTGGGAATTGCTCGCCTTTCATGGCAGGGATGATCCCACCTCCTTGTGCAGTCCCAAGACTTGCCCTGGAGCAGAGCAGCTCCTCAGGGGTGAGGAGGTCTGGCCTGCCTCCAGTCCTTGCCAGGCTTTTTTTTTTTTTTAATGTACAGCCTTTGCTCTCTGCAGGTTCTCTCTCTAGGTCCCTAGAAGCTCCAGAGTTTGAAATTTCATGGATGTGGATTTCTTGGGATGTAACCTGGGGGTCCATGGTCATCTCTGCTGCCTTTCTGCTTATCCCTTGAGTTACCACTTCACTCTAGGGCTCCTCCCCTGTGCCCACGGCAGATTACATGGTACCTACAGATAGGTGGGGCAGGTTTAACAGCTCCAAAAGAATCAGCAGGGTGGTAGCAGCAGAGCAGATATGGGAAGGTTCTGATACAGGAGGGTGGGCCAGGAACATGGATGGCATAAAGAGATGTGAGGCTTCCAAGTCATTCACAGGGGAGTTTCCTGTAGCTCAGTCACAAGTGAAGGCAAGGTGTCCCATGCTGGTGAGGGTGTCCACGTTCCAGCACTGTGTGATGCTGCACGGCCCTGGGGTCACCCTGCCTCATGCAGACATCCTGAAAACTGTATCTTGCAGGATGCTCTACCATGCAAAGACAGTGCTTGGGGCGGGGAGGAAAGCATATCACACCTCGAATACTGTGTTCAGTTTTGGGCCCTTCACTACAAGAGAGACATTGCGGTGCTGGAGCGTGTCCAGAGGAGGGCAACGAAGCTGGTGAAGGGTCTGGAGCACAAGTCTTAAGAGGAGCGGCTGAGGGAACTGGGTGTTCAGCCTGGAGAAAAGGAGGCTGAGGGGAGACCTCATTGCTCTCTACAACCACCTGAAAGGAGATTTTAGCGAGGTGGGGATCGGTCTCTTCTCCCAAGGAACAAGTGATAGGACGAGAGGAAATGGCCTCAAGTTGCACCAGGGGAGGTTTAGATTGGATATTAGGAAAAATTTCTTCACCGAAAGGGTTATCAAGCATTGGAACAGGCTGCCCAGGGAAGTGGTTGAGTCACCATCCCTGGAGGTATTTAAAAGACGTGTAGATGTGGTGCTTAGGGACGTGGTGTAGTGGTGGACTTGGCAGTGCTGGGTTAAGGGTTGGACTCAATGATCTTAAGGGTCTTTTTCAACCTGAATGGTTCTATTCTATGATTCTATATGCCTGGCCATAGAGGGACATCACAACTGGAAGCGCTCTTACAAAGAGCTTGACATATTGTGGGCTGCTTGCAGGTGGTATGAAACACAGAAGAAAGGGTGGAAATCCCTGGGTGTTTCAGTGCTCTGTGGGAACTGGGTGCATGCTCAGGCTGTGGCTAACTCAGTTTCTCACACCCCTCTTCTACTCAGTCACTCCAAAGCCTGGTGAGGTCTGATAAATCACTCTTGACTCAGCAAAACATTGCCATATGACACTGCAGAGCTGGTACTGTGAATGTTTCTCCATTCCAGCCATCTTCCAGCTGGGTAGAAACCAATACATTTGTAAAGAATATTTGTAAAAGAAAGTGTCTCTCAGAGTCTTTAGAGGTGCTTAATGGAATAGACCGGCTTTAAAATCTTCCAGAGCCTGCACTTGCATCTCTCAGGACCAACATCCCTGTAAAGATTTGGCTTTTGTGTGTGAATGACTTTAGATCCCAAGGAAGTGATTTTATTATCCCATGGGAAGGCTTTGGTGATGGATAACAGTGTGGAAGTTACAGACTCCACCACCTAGTTTCAAGTTGTCTCTGCTCTGAAGTGGAGGGACTGAGAGGCAGAGACTTGCCCAGAATGCCAGGGACACCGGGCTCATTTTAGAGCTCATTTTAGAGCCCAGTGTTGCCTCCCTGTCCCCCACCAGCAGCAGCAGCACAGCAGACTCTTCTTCTCAGCAGAGCTCTGTAGCAGATGTGGCCAAAGCTGCATCCCCTTTGCTGTGGATGAATTTCTGCAAATAGGTTAAACTTTCTGGCCAGTCTCGGTTGCATGAATGGTTGCAGCTGGACACTTTACAATGTGCCAGGCGCTGCTTCCCTCCCCTTTCTCTCCGCATTTCAGTTCAGCTAGCCCTGGGCCACCTTCACTGATGCATCCAGCTTCCTAGGTGAGGACCTGGAGAAGCTGAACCAGGTGTCCAGCAACCTGAGCAGCTCCAGTGTCACAGACTCCTCGAGTGTCACTGGAACTGCTCAGTAGGGGAACACCCCCGACCTTGGGTACATCTCACCATGCCGGTCCCCCACACGGCTTTCACTACCCAAAAGCCCTGGAAATGCTTTGTCCAAGGGAGAGCTGGACCTAAGGCTGGATCCTGCCACCAGGCCTGTCTCCTGGCACTGTTGGGACTGCTGTCACTGTAGACACAGCAACATCAGGCTTTGGATCTATGTAAGAGTCAAAACTTTTTACAAGTCTCCACGGTATCTCTGTTTACCCCCATCTGGCATTGCTACTGCGAGGCACATATCCACAGACCTGCCTATCCCTCCCTGCAGTCAGGGACGCAGCCCTGAACCAAGGTTATCTGGGGGATGAACATGGGCAGCTGGGGGAGGTACGCCGCTGTCCCTCTAGCAGGGTGTCAGGGCACTTCTTCCAGTGTTGTTTTGCAGGACAACGACAGAGAAGCCATTTTCAGGCTTGTCCTTCACTCCCTGACTTGAGGCAGGTTTGGAGGCAACTTGCCTGGTTGCAACACGCTTCTCTGGGAGCAGGACTACGAGTAGCGCTGTGCGCCAAACTATGGTGCTTGTGAAAGCAGATAATCCCTTCCTCCCCCTGCCTTGACTGAAGCATGAAACGATGGGAAACGGATAAATTCAACAGGCAAAACCGCATGCAAAAGTGCAAATCCATGTGCGTACCCCCTGCCGCAGACCAGTGCATTGCAGGTGTCTTGCTGTCCACCAGCTGCCCCCTGAGCCTTGCCTGACCTTGCCAGACACAGCTCTGCCAGGCGTCAGAGTCGGGCCCTCTGGCCCCAGCCATCCTGCACGGGCCCCTGAGGTCTGTAGCGGTGTTGAATGACTCCCTTCGCCTCGCCTCGGCATGCCACTTGCTCTTGAGCCATGTGAAATAAACAGGCAAATCTGCCAGTCCCTGGGGAGGACGAGTATCTCTGAATTCGCTGCATGCAGCGTCAATGCTGACCCTGTCCAGAGGCTGCCCACGCTCTGACCTTGCAGGTCTGGCCCGCAAGTGTGTGCTTTAGCTCTGCAGTTTCTGAATAAACACTCCATGTTGTGCTGGAGGCATGCGGTTTCCCTCTTCAGAAGAGCCTCCGAGTTGTGTCTCTGTTGGTTTTTCCTAGCCTCTACAAATAAATAGATGTGTCTCTCAGGGGATAGACAGCGACAGGCTGCCGCCACTCTGCCTGCACAGCTCGAGCCACCGCAAGGGCTGAGATACCGGTGCCCCCCCGGGGAAGAACGGGTCCCAGTTATGCACCATGCTACCCTGGGTGTAACCTTCCTCTCTGCCAGGGCTGAGAGGTGGGACAGAGCTGCCCAAATACATCCTGCCTGCGTCTGGGTTGGCAGCAGCAGGAGCAGAAGGCCCCAGGGAGGAGATGAGCAATGCATTTGTGGTGTTCACCGTGGAAGTGTTTTGGGGGTGATAACCCCACCAAAGCCCTTCCCTGTGGTGCAGGGGAGACGCCATCTGAAGGTCTGCACAGAAGGACTGGCAACACAGAGAGCAACACGCAGCCAGACCACCTCTCCCTTGCTACCTGAGGACTGGAAGGGGGCAAACGGGCTTGCAGAGCCCTGGGACGAACGAGCAGATGGTGTAATAGCAGCAGCAGAGGACTGGTGGGCAAGCTGTGTCCCCTCCTCTGCAGAAGTGGAAAGGGCCAGGGAAGGAAAACAGGGACGATCAAAGCTCTGGACAACTCTGAGCAACTAGCCAGGCTAGGACTTTTCAGCCTGGGGAAGAGCTTTTAATGAGAGAAAAGCTTTTAATACAGCAGCCACCTCTGGGCCAGAAAACAGCGGACGCTGGGTCAGATGGATCTCTCATCTGACCAAGCATGGCTGTTTCATGCTCCTTAATGCTATTTCCAGCTGCAGTGTTAAATCTATCAGCAGCAGCTTTGTCGTGCATTACAGTGCTGCCGTGTCCCACCTGGTGATTCCAGGAAGGTGCAGAACTGGAAGAGGTGTAGGGGGATGGATTACATGACCAGCAGGCCAAGCACAGTAGCCATGACACTGGCACAGCTCCCAGACTCACAGGGTGGTCACTGACTTCAGGGAGCTCGTTTGACCGTATGATGCACCCTGGACCCTTACCCAGATGCCTGCAAATGAATCGTGAGTACAGTAGCAAGTCAGAGCAGTGTGATCCCCTGTGGGTGAGAACAGACCTGTCCTTGGAGGGTTTCAATTCACACTGAAGCACTTTTCAGAGCAACCCAGGGCTTTGCTAAAGCTGATCAGAAATCTCAACCAGTCATTCTGTAGAAATACAACATCCAGTGCAGGACTGAACCGAATTCAGGAGGCAAGTCCTGGATTAGCCAGTGCCCTCTGATCTCTGCCACTGCGAGCAAAGGGAGCCCCTCACATACCCAAGTTGTTCAACATCATTACAGGTATTTCGCGAAAGGTGAGTTGTGTCCCATCTGGTAGAAGTGGGAGACGAAAGAGCAGAGGGAGGCCCAAGGACTGCTGATGCACACTTACACTGTTACCTCGGTTGGACTGTGCCCTGCCACAGTCCCAAAGATGGCCCTGACACCAGGAGCAACCTAGACCTGAAATTTGGCAACCAGCTGGGAACCTGCAGTTCCCGGAGAGCATTTCTGGGTAATTAGTTCAGTTTGGAGGTTACTCTCAAATGCTGGAGCAGAGATCCAGGGTCCCTTGCATTCAGGTTCTCCACTCGGGCTCTTTCCATGCTCCCATGTGTTATGTGGGCTGATTCCTGTTGTGAAAGGCTCTTGGATAAAAAGCTGAAAAACATCTAATATGAGAAATGCAGATGCTACTATTTTCAATTTACAACAGCTCTGGAAGCGGTGGTGTTTACCAAGGAGCCAGGGACTTGTCTTCTCCCACGCTAAAGAAACTTTACTTTCCCTTCGCTAAATTGCCTCCTACAGAAAAAAACTGCACTTGTTCAGCACCTTCTTCACCAGGACCTGCGCGTTTCTTGCTACTCCCACATGGCCTTTCTCACAGGAATGTGGGTGAAATAATACTAACACTGCAGAGCCCTGTTTGTGATGTGGATTTGAAATTAATGTTTTGTCTGTACGCTTTTAGTAGCCCTTTGTGGGAAATGGCTTGTGCTGTTTTCCCTCAGCCTTGCATTAAAAAGTGCCGTTGAAATAAGATCGTGCATGTCATTTTATTATTCACCTTCACTAACTTAAATGTGCAATCAGCACAGAGCACGCAGGATCAATTAATCACCTGTTTCTAGGCTCAGGAAAGCTACCAGAAAGCTCAGATATCTTGACACTCCCCGTCTTTCAAAATCCGGATATCTTGCCTGGTTTTCCTAGAATAACATAGGAAAAAAGAGTAAGAGCTCAAAAAAAATACTCCCTCAGTCATACTTTGGCTCCTGTCCAGCCCATGGAATGGAGCTGACTTATGAAATTGGCTTGTTCATTTTCCTGTCTAAAAAGCTGCGGTGACTGCAAGCCGTCCTGGCCCACAGATGGGTGTGCAGCACTGGTGGCGGGTCTCCAGCCCAACCTGCTCACAGCAGGGCTGTCCCCGGTGTGAGGTTATGGTGGCCATGGCTCTGTCTAAGCCCTAACCACCTCCCTCCAAGGATGGAGACCCCTCCCTACCTCCCTGGTGCACCACCCTTCTGGGGAAGGGGTTTCCCCATGTCCAACCTGCACCTTCTGGGGCTGCTGCTTGTGGCTGTTGCCCTGTGTTGCATCGCCGGCTACCACCAAGAAGAGTGTGGCTCCGTCCCATTTGCAACCGCAGGCTGCTGCTAGATCCCCCCAAGCCTCCCCAGATGAGCTGGACGCAGCTCCTCTGCACCTCCTTGCAGCTTCCCTTGACGAGGTGGTCATCCCTCTCCTCCTGCAGCCCAGCACACAGTTTGTGTTATTTGCTGTGCAAGTGCACAGCTGACCTGCGTTCAACCTGATCTTCACCCTTGGTCCCTTTCTAGCAGGAACCCCTGCTCAGCCAGTCACTTCCCAACCTCGATAAAATCACTGCCCCAAAGCAACCCTTGTGCTTCTCATGAGGTCCCTGTTGCCCTGGTCCTCAAGTTTATGGTTGAAGTTCCTTTAGTTTGAAGTTCTGCCAAAAGAGCCATGAGGCACATAACTGGGCATCTGCATTCGCAGAGGTCCCTTTGAGGGACTTAGTGGTGCTATTTGGCTGTCCAGACTAGATGCCTAGTTGGCCTTTTTGCCCCTCTAAGTTCAACTCTCCCTTTTCTAATTGCAGGCAGCACAGACAGTGGGACCTTCTCCCATCCTCTACAGAGCGTCTGGTTTGTTGCTAGGGTCTCCTGGCCATGGACTCCTGACCTCACCTTTTGGATCTGCTGACCATGCAGCCACAGGGTGGTCTGCTTTAGTAAGCTGATGCAATGGATGAATATTCAGCTCTTGTGTAGGATAGTCCCCTGCCAACACAATGAGCTAAATCCCTGAGCCTGCAGCTGCACAGTAGTCACTAAACGTGATGCCAAGGATGGGGCAGGAACCTGCAGGCCAAGGCTGGGAGCATGCCTGCGCCTATCTGCAGGCACTGCCAGCGCAGGAGGGTGAAGCTCACAGGCTTCACAGCCCAGCGCCCGGCTCAGCTGACATGAAAAAGTCCTATTCCACTTTGCTAGCAGGAACACGTGTGCGTCCCGTCTGCCGTGGCTTTCCCCAGGCACAAAGGAGCCTGAACGACAGTATTTCACAAGTGCCCAGTTTCAGATGGCCAAAATTAGACTCCTGGAGGTCTCTGCCAAGGGCATAAGCTTACATTTGCTGCACACAGAGCTGGCATTCATTGGCATAGGTGTTTCCGTCGGTCCCACAGACAGGCAAGTGCAGGAGAGGGCAGGCCTGCAGCTCGACCATGTCTCCACACACCGGCTGGAAAGGAGAAACCACAGCACACATTTCAGTGCCAGCAGCACCCATCTCTTCCTCCCACAGCACCCAGGCAGGAGCAAGTGCCACTGGCGACCTGGTTCCCTCTGCCCTGGAGAGGGCAGTGTGGGCACCCAGACTGGGAAAGCAGGGAGCAGAGGCCACCGCGTCCCTCGGTGGGACTCACAACCCGGGCTTTGATGCAGGTTTGATGCTGGAGGACCAGTGCCCATGAGGCTGGGGATGATTGCTGGGAACAGCCTTTCTCCCTGGCATGCCAGGCACTAAATCCCATCTCAAGCCATGAACAAGGAAAACCAGAAACCTCTTACCCTTCTCAAGCCATTCCCTTCATTCAGCTCTGCCCCTGAAACAGAGCAGAGACCTGTGAGCGTGGCACACCTGTGACCGGTGGCAGGAGCACGAGTCGTCGACAGAGGGTCACATCCAAACCAAAGGGAAGGTGGGGTTGTGCAGAGCCCACTCAGGACCCAGATTGGTTGTGTGGGTTTCATGAGGGGGGATCAGTTTTCTGCATGCCACCCCCCCACCCTCCCAGCAGCACGGTGCACAGCCTCCATCCGCAGATGAGCTGGCTGGGACAAAGCTGGAAACGCCTGTTCCCACCTCCTAATCCCTCTCCCAACAGCCCTCTCTCCCAGTCTGGACCAGGAGCTTCACAGAGCATCCAACACATCCCAGGAAATGTGAACCCATGCGGTGCTGCACGGGGACATGCAGTATCTTCAGAGGGCTGAGGCTGGGTGACGCTGCACAGCCGGACAACAGCCATCCCCAGGGAGAGCTGCATTCGGTGGGTTCCTTTTCTGCAGTCAGGCAGAGCGGTAGCAACAGTTCACAGCCTGTCTGTGCGGTGCATGAATGTCCTGGAAGCCCGAGGGCTCACACATAGGCTGCTGCAGGACCACCACTACGCGCACCGAGTAGCACTCACTGGTTTTCCAGAGCCGACAAACAAACAGCTGCTTCCCACCTGAATACACTGAGCACATAGTGCTCTTGCAAAGGCTTGCAGGTCTTCATGGAGGCAGGAACAACAGTAGCTGACACCCCAGTGTATGTGCTGTCCTCCCAGATCCCGGTTCCCGTTCGCATCCCTCTCCCAAGTGCAATATGGCCGACGAACCAGCCCGTAACCCTTGCCCTGAACTGCTAATAAGGCACGGTGTGTTTGCTCCAGTCCTTCTCCACCACGCTGCTGCTGCATTTGCTGGCCCTCCTCACCTCCTCTCCAAACCAGAGTTTCTGGGTCTTTCTGCCCTCCCACCCATTTTTGGTCCCTCCGTAGTTCCCAATCCGCCTCCGAAGAGCCGGCTGCGGGCAGCAGAGCGGGCTTACCGCCGGCAGCGATGAGAGTCACCAGTGCCGCTGCCGCCGCCGCCACCACCAGCTCCCTCGCAGGCATGGTCGGTTCAGGCACACGCGCTCGTGCACCTCACTCCGCTCGTGGCTGCCTTTATAGGGGAGGGCACTGGCTTATCTCAGCAGCGCTGGGAAAAGCAGCATTTTGAGCAGCGTTTGATCTGCACTGGGAACAGCTGGACTGTGCACCCAGAGGGATCACTTGGGAGCTCTCATGCGACTGATAAGTCACCGCAGTGCCCCTTGCCAGCTCCAGGTGCCAGCACCGGAGGCTGCTTTACAATCCCTTTGCACTGTAGCCTGCGTTGGGCAATGCCGCTCTTCTCTGCTCCACCCAGCCAGCTTACCCGAACCAGCCCTCCAGCTTTGCAGCTGCCACCCTTCATACATGGCAGGTATCTCCATTTGGGTTGGGAGGCTTCACATGGAAAAGCCAGGAAATTCAGGCTGATTTGAGTGGTTGTGCCATGGCCTGAGCATTATCCCATGAGACCCGGCCAGGCGGATACTGAGCTGCCTGTCGCACAGGGCAGGACCCCCGGAGGGGGATCTCAAACACGCAGGAGGCCTGCCATCATGCTGTGGCAGCCCACCCTGTTGCTGGGTGGGATGGGACAGGCTGGGGTGCAGAGGGGCTGGAGGGAATGAAATTCAGCTGAGCGGGAGCAGGGAGCTGCAGGTGCAGCTGCTGCCTGTGCTCCTCTACCCCTCGTCATGGGAGGTTTAATACCTTGCTCCACTCACCAGCTTGGTCACACAAATGGCTGCAGCTGAGATCGACAGAGCACAATGATCTTTATCATAAAATTCAGTGTGATGGAAGGGGGCTGTGTGCATGGATACCCAGTTTAAACACACAGAGGTGGCACATACAGCAGGGAGGGGACAAAGAGGATCCTCAGTGGAAAGAGATGCCAACTCTTCAGTGAAGGACTTCTCAGCAAGCATCACCACCCTAGAAAATCCCAGCTGCTTTGCTTACAAGAGTAGACGCTTGACATCAGTCTCTCTGCGTGAGCATCCTCATCACCTCTTTCTGAGAAGCTGAATTTTCCACATCTGTCCCCACCTTCCTCTGGTGAATCAAAATCAATCGGTGAAGGGTGAAGGATGGAAAAGAGGACCGCTGCATGGACAGTTGGTGTCGTAGCTGAAGACCAGCGTTGACCAAAAACTCCTTTGGGACAGACTTGCCGAGATGATGTCTGGGCCAGAATTAGCAGGGGCCTCCTTCCCGGTGGGAGCGGGTAGGAGGTGCTGTGCGCAAGGGGCAGCAGGGGGTGGGTGTCCTGCAGAAACCAGCAGCGGGCTGGGAGAGCTCCAGACACCCACAGCATGCTCATTTGCACTTGCTGAGGAGCTGACCATGACCGTGCTCAGGACATTTCTTCCCCACAGTCCTACCTGAGGCTTAGGAAGGTGCACACTGGCCCCAGCTGGCTGAGACAAGAGGGAACGGCTTGGTGAGCATCTCCTGTGGCCAGAGGGGTACGGGCCCTGCACGAGGCTGCTTCTGTCCTCGCCCTTGGGACGTCCTTCCACCCAACTCAGCAGGGCTGTGACCAGGTTTTGGGAAGGGGGAAGGTGACCGATTGAGGGTTCCCCTTGCAGAACCATTCCTCCACTCTGCCGAGGCAGCTGTGCACATTTTATATTCCCTCTTCATGGAGTTTACACAGTTCAATAACCTTTGGCTTTTATTATTATTCCACTTTGGAAATCCTTCAGCTAAAGTAAATATTTAACTGCATTAGCAGTTGTTCCTGAGGCACATGGGGGCCTGTTGGGCTTGTTTAGTATAGTACAGGGAAGGCCAAGGGGGGATCTGATAGCAGCCTACAACTGCGGGAAGGGCGGTTGATGGAGCCAACCTCTTCTCGGTAGTGCCAGATGACAGAATAAAAACCAACAGACACAAACTGCAGTCCTGAGATGTTCGGGTTGGTAGTTAAGAAAGAAACCTTACCCTGGAGGGTCAGCAACCCAGACCAACAGGGAGGTGGGAGATCTCCATCCTTGGTGGGCCGTGTACAAAGCCGCGGATGTCCTGACCAAGCCATGCTGTGCACGAGGTTTGGTGGGCGAGTCCTGGAGGACCCTGCCACCAGCACGCTGGGTCCTGGGGACACAGCAGCTCTCACTCTCTGGCACACACGGATGTATTTCCTTAGGCGCCCACCTTGCAAATGTGGTCCCGGCCAACACTCAACTATGTGGAGAACATGGGGCCACCTCCTGCAAGCTGCCCCCATACCAACACTCAGCACAGCCCTGCATGAGGGATATCATGGGCCTTCACGGTGGTCTTCAACATTTTTACTACCAAAAAAACCCACCCAAGTGCTGATCATAATGCCTCCCGTGCTGCCGCTGTGGATAACCATGCTGTGCCGCTGGTCCCGAGCATGGCCTGGGTCTTCAGGTCGTGCCAGCGGCAGTGCAGGAGTGATGGGCTGGGGCTGTGCAGATGGGACATAGTGTGTGCTCCAGATCACTCTCCTCGAATGGAGGGCAACAAGAAGTGTCTGTATCCCCTCTGTGCCGGAGGCAGCAGGTCGTGCGGTGCTGCAAAAAGCTGCCGGTACGAGGTACGAGGCTTGATCTTCCTCCACCTGGTTTCTCAGTGGTATTCAAATGCTCCTGCCTTCACAGAGCAAATTAAAATGACACACTAAGAGATGACAAAGGGGAAATAACCTCTTACAAACTGGTTTTGTCTTTTCCTGCTTTTCTCTCAACCACAGGCTTGCAGCCCTTGACGAAAGTCCTGCCTACTGTCCTCCTCAAAGAAGAGGTGGGGAAATTCTTCCTCAGGTGGGACAGGAGGTTTTGTGGTGGCTGCTTGCCCTCACGTTGGCCACGCAGCTCCAGCTACATCTGAAACAGTCACGCATTTGAGCCTGGGCTTTCCTCCTCTGCGTTGCAGGTATCACGAAGACGGGTACCCTTCTGCTGTCCCCAGCAGGTCCTGGGCTCCCACCAGTACAGCAGAACATGGGGGAGCTGCTCCCCATCCCCTGCATCTGGGGCTGCCCTTGGACTCCCCTCCAGCTTCTCCTGGGGCAGGAGTGAGGGTCCTGGCTCTGCTGCCTCCTCCTCGCACCACCACCAGCCGCAGCCCTGCAAGAAAGGCAGGAGGGGCAGGTATGAAGGTCCCGAGCTTGCCTGCTCGTCTCGCCACCGGCAAGGTAAAGAAACTCTGCTGGAGATGGCGGCAACAAGGAAGGAGATTTCTACTTCCAAAACTGATCTCATGCTTGTTCCCTTGCAACGTTGTCCTGGCCTTTGCGCTTGTTCCCACACACGCACCGGCACCTACCTGCCCATGTCCACACCACCCGCCCGGCATCTCTCTTCGCATCGTGAGCCCTTATCACGCCTTTGCCTCCTGGGTGACCACGGTGCTGTTTGCAGGCTTTCCATCTGGTTGGGCACGGATGGCGGGAGGCCAAGGCAGATTGCATCACATCACTTTTGCTCCATGTCTGCCTGGTGGCCTTATCTGTGGGGTGGCCTTGGTGTCGTCACCGCTCCACCCAGCACCTGCCGGTTCCTTGCTGTTATCTGTTGCCTTTCCTGGATTTCACAGCTGTTCTCGGCCTCCTGGCTTGCTGCGCTAGCACCGATATTTTAACTCCTGTTCTACTGCTCCTCTCAGGGCTTTTGCATACCGGCAAATGCCAGGGACCCTGGGAACAGGGGTACACAGTACCTCGTGCAGCCCAAGCCCAGGCCCCGCAGTCTATCCTCTCGTTGCACGAGGGGGCAAGTCTAAAAGAGGAAGGCAAGTACCACGCGCATTTTCATCCTTACTTCCCTCCCTGCCTCCAGATGGGTTTTACAGAGATCATGATAGTCTCTGTTCTGCCTCTCTGCTCACCCTGAGGTCTCCCCACGAGTAGCAGGGAGAAGGACTGATTTGTTCTTCTCCTTTGCACACACAAAAAAGCAGAGATGCAGGTGACCAGAGGTTTTCCTTTGGATATACAGGGGAGCCAAAACCTCACATCTGAGGAGGTTTCCCTGTGTAACTGGGGCAGGGATCAGCCATCACCACTTCCCAGCAGTTTCACCAGACTTTCTGGATCCAGACCACACCTTCCGCTGCCTTCCCCCTCTCGTTATTACCCTGGGTAAATACTTCCATGTGGCATGCAGTGAGTAACGCCCATTGTTTCTCTGATGATTCAAAAATTTTCCAGTGACACCATCGGCTGCGAGAGTGCAAGACAGGGTGAGTACAGGGACGAGTCCTCCTGCCTGCTGACACTCGCACCAGCAGAGGGCCAGGGCCAAGGTGGCATCGATCTGGAGAAGATCAGGGCTTCCCACCAAGCCAGGCTGTGCGCTGGACCTCGGAGGTGCAGCAGGCTAGGGGGAGCATCCATTGCGCGCCTTCTTCGCCTGCTTCAGCCGCCAGCTGGAGTCACTGCACTGGGCAGAAGCTGCTGCTGCTCGCCCCGACCCAAGGACACCTGCCTCTCCTTTCCCTTGGGTTTGCCTCTGCCTGTTCGGACCCCTGGCCTGCAAGACACGCTCTGAATGCATCTGCGATCCTGCAAATGCCCTGCAGCTCCTTGGCAGCTTAAGGATGGTGTTGACCTTCCTTTTTCCACGTGGTCCCAACATGAGGGATGGGTGTCCAAATCCTCAGTGCAGCGGATAAAACAGCAGAAAACCATGGATTTACTTTTTCCCCAGTAAATGCTCAGCATGGCGTAAACCAAGCTGTTGTAAGGGGAGGGATGAGGCTGTATGCCTGGGCTGGACAGGCAGAGCTCTGAGCTCGCTGGGCTGGCACCGCTGCAGGGCTGTGCCCTCCTACTCTGAGCTGACACAGTTAACCCGGATGCTGGCAGCAGGGGTAGGCATATCGGCTGTCCCAAGCATACCGATGTTCCCTCTTGTTTATCTGGGAACTTGCACCCACTGTAATTTACCAAAAAATCAGATTTTGGAGTCTCTTTCTCCCTGGAGTTTGTTTCTGAACAAACCTGTACTGGGCCTCAGTCTTTTATACCTTCTTCTTCATCAGCATTGCTGATTCCATCTTGTGTAGGACAGAATGCTGTCATCATCCTGCATTTAGCACCACGCTGGAGGAAAACAGGTAGCACATATGCCAGCTCTCCCCTTCAAAGTGACAGCTGCTATTTGTGGAGGAGGTCCCTTGGCTTTTGTGGGAAAGGCCTGGTCTTCCCAGTCTGCCAGTTGCTAAAGCCCCCAGAGCTACCCCAGGATGAATGAATGTAAAAAAGGATGCAATGTAAGAGGATCAGGGAAGTCTTTTTGTTTCTCCGTGCATTGAGGGGATGTTGTTCAGTGACGCTGCATTTGCATGTATCTTTGGCAGCAGGATCACCCGGTCATGCCTGGCCAACTTTCCACATTGCCACTGGTAACGTTCACGCTTGTCTCCACTTTCTTCTACATGTCCAGGGGTGCAGCATCCATCTGAAGAAAATTCAAGGAATGAAACGCTCTCCAGTGCGCTGTTTATACAGTGAATGTGCAGGCACACACGCTGCTCAGTACTTTCCCTTTAGCTAAATTGCCAGAGCAGGAAGAAGCAGGTCTTACACTAAAAGCAGAACTGTGTGTCCTTGAGGTTGCCTGCTACTTCTGACTTCAGAGCCCACCTACTGTGCAGGTATCATTTTTTCCAAATGACCGATTAACTACTTGGGTATGTACAAATTAACACCAGGAGGGAGCCACAACAAATATCATTGAACAGAAGGGCACTGTCAGCCCCAGTGAAACCCATCCTGTTTCTTCCAGCACATTCCTGCAGCTTTTGGTTTCTATTCCTCTTAAAAGTTGCAGAGTGAACTTCGTGGTTTGCAGAGCAAAGTTCTCTCTGAGACCTCATTTATGTTGAGATAGCAACCTCCTCAGTTAACTCACATCTTTGCTTTATTTTTCACTCTCACACTACGGCCATCTACATCTGTACTGGCAGATCAGAGCAGAACTAGAAGCATTGCAAGCAGCTTACTTTTAAGTAGCCAGGTGCTAATGCAAAGTTTCTCCTTTGTGAACTTATCAGGCAAAATGGTAGAACCAACAGTGGAACCAAACCACACCTTTGTGCGTAACCTTCATTCCAGATTCTGCTCTGGAAAATACACTGTTCAAGGGCCCAGCCAGGGCCTGGCACCTCTGGACAGATGCTGCTCTTGCTGCTGTCTGTCCCAGGAGGCAAAGCAGTGCATAAAGAAGAAATGCAGCGCTGATAATGACAAGTAGAAAGCCTGAGCACCCTTGTAATGGGTTTATGTTTAAATTGCTGTAACACAGGATTCAGACTGTATGTTATAGGAAGTACTACAGCAAGAGCCACCCAAACCAACAGAAGATGAGCCTCGCAAGGAACTGGGTAAGTGCAGCAGTGACCCAACCTGAGCTGGCTTTGGAGCCAGATTTTGGCAAGGCCCATTTAACCATATTTTGGTGGCTAGAATGGGATGTGTATGGGACCATACCTTGGGCTAGGCCATGATGTCTAGCTATAAAAAACCCCTGAAACAGATAAAGGAACCATTCAGGTTAAAAAGGCTGTAACTAAGAAATGGTGGAAGTTTCTCTTCAATTAGATGAATGTAACTGCAGGTAGAATATGGCTTCTTGCCTGGCGATGAGTTTCTCTGCAGATGAAGTTTTTTTTTCTCTTGTACTCCTCAACCCACACACAACTGAAGCTTTGCAGGCACCTCCCTGTGCTCTGACAAGCCTGACTGTGTGCCTCTTGCAGAGGATTATCCTCACTTCTCTGCCAAGGTGAGCACACAGAATGGGACGTGAGACATGAGACACAGCTTAGCACCATCCAGTTAAAAAGATGCGCACGTGCATTTTTCACAGGATTGGCTACAACTGAAACGAAAGGGGGAATCAGCCCTGTAGGGCTGGTAAGGAGACACAGGCTCGTGCACCTTTCCTGTCACAAGTATGGGACACCCTCAGTCTGCAGCAGGACCCGCCGGCACCATCAGGAGGCAAGGAGGTTAGCAGGAGCTGGTCTATGTCAGCATCCGCTATTTCAGGGCTGCTTGGCACCCTTCCCAAATTGTTGCTCTGTGCAAAACCACCTGACAAAACTGATTCACTGTTGGCAGCAGAAATTAAAACGGAACTGTGCAAAAAGACTTCCAGGTTTGTAAGATGATGTCAAATGTGAGTCTCACACTCTGCCAAGGTGGAGCAGTTTCAAGCCTTTATTTCAAGTAATGAGCATTGCAAACTGTAGGCAAAGCTTGTTGTCTGGTCTCTCGAGACTTCTTTCCACAGAGACAGTGCTGTCCCTGATTTGACTCTTCTGGGCTTTTAGCAAAGGGCAGCTGGATGTTGCTATTGGATCTCCAGAGCTTTCTGCCTCTCTTCTCTTGTTCCTCTGCTGTCTGCCTGCCTTGCCTGCTACCTGTGCCTCCAGCTGAAGTCAGCTCTTCCCAACCCTCCTCCTAAACCAGCGTCTTGGCAGAAGAGCTCTGCAGCCCACACAGCAGCAAGCGGCGGCCTCGCAGAGAAGGATCCCGAGAGCAGGGGGCCACGCTGGGACACTCAGCCTCGCGGCTCTGCGGCGGGGTGACCTGCAGGCAGCACGGAGCCATGCCCTTGCCCTGTGGAAATGTGCATCTCCACGCTGCTGCCACCACAGGGCTGGAAAAAAACAGAGGAATGTGCCTGTCTGGTGCGGCACTGCACACCAGCAATGCTCGCCCACCCACCTGCTCGGCATGCCCCAGAGTGATGGAGAGACGGGGGGGAGAGAGAGACAGACACAGGGGACATCCCTGGGGTTTGGCACGCCTTGAAGGGAGCAATGACCTCAAAGAGTGTCCCCCCCATCCCACGCCGCTGGAGAGGGCGCATACGTCTGTCCCACTGGCACTCCTGGCAGTGGCGTCTCTATTAAGGGAGCTGCACTAAATTAACCCAAGAGCGTAGCTGCACAGCACAGCGCACGGGCTGCACACGCAGGGTTCGCCACCAGCACGCAGGGTGCACGGTGCCAGCAGAGGGCACTTGTGAACCGGGCACCCCACGCACGGCCCCCCCACGCAGCGCGGGGTGCACGGCCCCGCTGCCACCCATCGCTGTCCACCAGTCCTCTTCGTCCGGCCCTTCCCCACATCCCGACCTTACCTTCCCACCTCTCATCTTGCCTGCTCCTTGCCCGAGCTGTGCGCATCCCAGGCGCACCCGGGGAGGTGCGCTGCATGTTTTCTGCTCTTGTGAGCAACCCGGGGCTGTGGGCTTCACCCCAGTGCAATCCGAGGCTGCTCACGCGTGCGGGGCCTGCTGCTGTCCCCAGGGATGCTCAGGGCTGCCGTGACCACACTGAAGAGCGGGGTCACAAGCCCAAACTCCCGCTCTCCCTGGAGAAGCCAGCAACATGATGTATACTGAGCTTGGGGTAAGCTGGTAGGAGAGCTGCTGCAGGGGCTGTGCTTCTCTGTGCCCTCCCTGGCCAGTAAAGGGCTTGTGAGGCTTGACAGAGAGACACGCAGAAGGGCTAGACCAGCTCCTGCATCCCTATTTTCCCAGCCACCTTCAAGTCCACAAGGCCACATGCTCAGAGGGGCCACGTTTTTCTGTGGACCAGGGGACAGGGCATTTCCATGTGGATACACCCCTGCACTGCTGGTAATGACCACACTCTGCTCTTCAGACAAGGAGTGGTTGCCCTGTGGCAGCAGTTGGTGCTACCCCATGGCTAAAACACTGACCTCAGCATGGACCTGGAAAGCTAGATCACACTGCAACAAATCCTTCCATGAGCTGCAGGATTCATAAACCCCCATTTGGCACACATTCACATCCTCTCCTGGATTCTGCCATGCTCCTTGAGAACTTTGCTTTTCTTCTAAGAGTACAGGGAGGAAGGGGAAGAGTAACCTCCCTATTCCCCCTCATACTTTGATGCCTAGCTACAAATGTCTCGCCACATTACCAATGAACTTTCACTCTGTTGCACCCGATGGCTTGTTCCAGCAAGTACTTTGGATGTTTATGATCTATTCCAGTTCCAAGTTTGATTAAAATCAGGCTTACAAGTCATTAGGCATGACGGACGGATGGATGTATTCATGTGCAGCAAAGCAGCATAGTCACACAGCAGTTTTCTGTAGGGAGAAAAAGGCTAAAAATTAGCATCACCAAAAAAGAACATCACTAACACAACGAAGTCAGGGAGCTAGAAGTTGATTTGGGTATGACTGGTAAAGTGAGACCTCCAAGGACTCTTCACAGGTTGGGCTGGGGTCGAGATTGCAATGGTGAAAAGCTGGAGAGGGCTGACGTGCAGTGTGTGCAGACAGACCTTGCCCAAGGACATGCACGTATGCATTTTTCCTTTAAGACTTGTATTTCTATTTCCTCAATCACGGGTTTAATAAGACATCTTACCTGTATACCAAAAATAGGTGTGCCGTTATACACTTAGGTTTATATACCTATATTTACCCATATACCCATGATTGCACGCTTGTGTGTGTGCAGAGTGCAAATGATCCCTGGCTGCAACAGAGGCTTCTTTCATCACAAAGCCCCATTCTCCTTCCAGAGCCGTGTTGAGTGTGAGCAGGACAGTGGTCCCATGGAAAAAATGGCAATATTTTTATACCACTCACACAAAACATAGCAGGCATTCATGGCTGGGTGCTACGACAGACCTGCGGAAAAATGTGTTAGACACTTCCTAACCCTTTGATGTTTGTACTGAACACTGTGCTGTAACTTCTTTTGCTATTGCTTGCTAAATTTAAGACATGATATACATAATAGTGTCACAGGAAATCAAATTGACTCTACCTTGAGTCACAACTGAGGTCCAACTCTCAATGCACCACAGGGAACTTTCCTTACAAGTGCCCAATTCAAAGCTGAAAGAAAGGAAAGACCCATTTACTAGCGCAAGTCCAGGTATTTGCTGACAGTAGTGAAACATGGAAACTCTGGACTGACCCGCAAGTTCTGAAGACTGGATTGTCTGCTGAGAGTCACATCGCTGAGTTGCCTTTTGCTAACTGATCCATAAAAGATGTCTGGAAAGCCTGGAGGCTTTGAAAGCTGGTTTTGCTCATTGATGAAGGCAATTTATGAGCTGGTCCTTAGTTGAATGTTGACTGAGAATATCAGCAGTGATGGCATTAGTGTCATGGACACCAGCATTGTCATCGTGATGCTCACAACATCAGGTTTAACCAAAGTACAAGGTAATTATTGGACTGACTTGCGGAAGGTGTCAGAACTGAGAAAGGTGTAAGTGAACAGCAAAGAGGAAGCAGACATCTCTGGTCATGCACCTTGACTGCAGGATAACTCTTTCTCCTTGAGTTTCTTCATGGCAAAAGCGATGCCCATCTTCCAAGGGAGCTTTCAAGTGGCTAGTGGAAGCCAGTTGGGAAGGGCAAAGAGACACTGAGACCTGAAGTCAACTCCTTGTCCTGCCAGAAAAAGAAAACTCCTTTGTCCCAGGGCAAGGTAGATTTGTCCAGATTCAAGATTGCTTCTGGAGATCGCTGACCATTTCAGTTTTTAAAGACAAGTGCAGACGCTGCCACTGATGGCAACAGCCTTACTTCCTGGGCATTCTCTTCCTGTTTCTCCTCTCTCAGCACAGCATCACAAACCGAGACCATGCCCTGCTGGTTTTCACCACAGCCAGTAATAAAAAAGCATGTGCCCTTGCTTGTGCGTAGCACTGAACAGCTATAGTCTGTGGGATCAGATGGCAAAACATCGATCTGGTGAGGTCCAGCTGGTCCAAACCTCAACACAAACCTAGAGAAACAGCCACATGCAGTGTCTGATCCCACAGAAGAGTGCCAGTCTTGAGACTAGGAAACAGCGGTGTTGTCGGAGGTCAAAGGATGGGATATGGTACACTTGTTCAAAGGCCACAGATGGCATATTAACCTGGAAGAGTACCTGTGAGCAGTCACTGAATGAGCATCGAAGGATCATCCAAACGTGTTGGATAAGAGCCCAGCTCCACAAGCCAGCACTTTTGCGGCCCACCAAGCAGCACTGGAGGCTGCTGAAATCAACAGACCGCAAGGGCTGAGGGAAGTGGGAATGGTGAGTGCATGTGTTGGGAAGTAGTTTTAACCAATGAGGAGAATGTAGATTCACTTCTCCTTGCTGTGACTTTGCTTTCATGAGACAAAATAAATAGTAACATTAAATAGTAGCATTAAGGACTACTGGCAGGAGTTATTTATTGCACTTGAAAACCACTTGAGTGTCAGCCAATGTCCCTGCAGCATTCTCAGGCTCACGGGGCTAACCAGATCCATCAAGTCTGCCAGACCGCCAGCAGGATTTTGTCTGGTCAGCTGTCAGTCTCGTGTATCCTGTGAGTCACTGATGCCCACTGACCCCTCTCCAGTCAGCCGTGAGCAAGGTGCCTGCAGCGCCCAGGGGAACAGCAGGGTAGTACTGGCTTCCTGACCGCCGCTGCTCTTACCAAAGGACAACACTAAACGCTCCCACCATCACCGCTGCTGGCTGAGACAGGGTTACAGGGCAGCTCCAAGGAGGTTTCTTGCCAGGCTCACGGACTCGTCACTTGTAAGAAACACATGTAACTTTGAGGGACGTTGGATGGTGCCCAGACCTGCTTGCCCAGGCACTTCTACTGGCTTGATGATGGGACATGAGGAAACACCTACCTCAGGAATGTGGGACAGCTCTGGGACAGGGCACTGGAGAGGTGGAGATCCCCATGCTGGGCAGCTTTCAAGGCTCAGCGGAACAAAACCACAGCTGACTTCACCTACTGTTGGCAACCGTCTTGCTCTGAGCAGGATGTTTAGCTGGAGACCGCCAGAAGGCCCGGTCACCAGCACTGCTGGGGTCCTGTGATTTATCCAACAAAAAGGTGGTCCTGGCCTTTTTCGCTTTGCAGAAAATGCGTTGAAACAAGGTCCACCGAGCTGACAGAAAACTACAGTTTACGCTTAATCATGCCAAGTGAAGACTACCTGAAGCCCTCCAAGGGGCATGAACCCAAATACAGCCTGTGCTACCCCGCAGCAGCTCGCAGCTGCCTCTTGCACCCTCTGCTGAAGCCCAGCGTTTTTGCATACTGCTACAGCGACCTGCACGAACCTGCAGCCACGGTTACTGCACCGTGTTGCCGGCTACCGTGCTGGAGAGCCAGCCAGGGGGGAGGCGTGCGCTCCAGGGCTCAGCCCCGCGGCGGGGCTGCCCGCTCCGGTGCAGGGGGAGACGCTGCTCAGTCGCCGCTGGCGGAGGCGGGCGGGATGGCGGGGGGGGATGGCGGGCGGGGTGCCGGGGGGGGGGATGCCGGGCGGGATGGCGGGGGGACATGCCGGGCGGGATGCCGGGCGGGATGGCGGGTGGACATGCAGGGCGGGATGGCGGGGGGGGATGCCGGGCGGGATGGCGGGTGGACATGCCAGGCGGGATGGCGGGGGGGGATGCCGGGCGAGATGGCGGGGGGGGATGCCGGGCGGGATGGCGGGGGGACATGCCGGGCGGGATGGCGGGGGGGGATGGCGGGCGGGGTGCCGGGGGGGGGATGCCGGGCGGGATGGCGGGGGGACATGCCGGGCGAGATGGCGGGGGGGGATGCCGGGCGGGATGGCGGGGGGACATGCCGGGCGGGGTGCCGAGGGGGCCCGCCCGTTCTCCTCTCCGTGGCGGGAGGCTGCGGGCGGGGCGCGGGGCGCGGGGCCGCCCCCCGGCGGGCGGAGCCGCCGCCGCCCCCGCCCCGTCCCCGTCCCCCGTCGGCGGCGCGGCGCGGGGCGGGCGGCGCTCCCCGCCAGCGCAGCGGCATGAAGGAGCCGTCGCTGCCCGGCACCTCGCTGCAGCGGGCCTGCCGCCTCCTCGTCGCCTTCTGCGCCCTCCACCTCTCGGCCACGCTGCTCTACTACCTGGCGGGCAGCGCCCTGGGGCCGCCGGGCAGCCCCGAGCCGCCGCCGCGCCGCCCGCCGCCCGCCAACCTCACGCTGCCGCTCTCCCGCCCGCCGTCGCCCGCCGCCCGGCCGCGGCCCCCGCCCGCCTCGCCGCCGCCGGGCCCCTGCCCCGACCCCTCCCCGCTGCTGGGTGAGTGCCGTCCCGTCGCGCTGCCCGCCGCGGGGGCTCCGCTGCCGCCGCCCCTGCCGCCCGCTGCCCGCCGCTGTCCGCTCCGCGGGGGCCACGGGGGGGCGACGGCGGCGCCGGCCGCCGGCTCCCGCCGCCGCGCGGTGGGTCCTGCTGTCCCTCGCGGGTGTCCGTCCCCGCGGGGCGGGCGCGGGCGTGACAGCGGCGCGGCTGCCCACGCGTGCCGCCGGCCGGCCGGCGCAGCCTGGCAGCGCCCGGCGGAGGGGAATTGTGGGAGAATCCCCGGGGAGCCGGTGCTCGGGGGACCGAGGCGCGGATGCTCTCTCTCGCGCAAGGCGGGAGCGCTGCCTCCCCGTCCGGCTCGGTGTCTTTCTGGTTGCCGGAGAGGTTGGGTAATTTCCTCCGGGAACTATACCCAATATACTCCTCTTGCGCAACCTCACAGGAAGGATCAGACGGGCTGCCTGTGCCGTGCAGGCTTTCGCAGTCTTTTGTGTGCGCGGACCTGCTCGATGAGCGGCATAGATTTAAAAAGTGCTGTGGGGCAGGGTCATGAATACAGTTGTTATGCATCCCAACGGCGCTTCCCACGTATTCGGTCCTGTGATGCAGTATCCTGATACGTGGCAGCTTGGCGTGTGTGTTATCTGCGCTGGAGCTGTGCTCCCCACAGGCCTTTCCCAGGACCGCTTGGGTGCCGGGAGGCTGGCAGGCTGTTTGCGGGTTTGCAGCCTGCTGGTGGTCTGATTTTAGCGTTGATCACCCCTAGCTGTTTTGATCCACTGGCCTTGTCACAAGGCAGAGGTGTGGGTGATGTGAATGTCAGCTTTTTTTCCTCCCCTTACAAGGCTCTCGCCCAACTTTGCTGCTTGTAGCTCTGCTCCTTGAACAGACCCTCCTATGCTGTAGCTAGAGTTTGTTACCATGACCTGCTGGCATCCCAGCTGATGGTGGCCTGGCCACAAGCTATTCGGGGCCTGGAGCCTGGGGTTCATCTCCCTCTTCGTCAGTGTGCCACGTTAGCACGGGCACCTTTATTACTGGAGATCACAATGGGGGAAGAGACTTTCAAGAAGCTACGTGTGGTTTTCAATTTACGAAACCGACACAGAAATTCATAGTTTCTCTTGGTGCTGGCTGGTCAGCAGTTTATGGATCAATGCATCTGAATAAGAAATGACTGGTTTGTTATTTGAAGAAGGCGGTTTTGAGGTCACTAAAAGGAACTGTGCTATGTTTTTTTGTTGTTGTTGTTTTTGATTCGTATCTTTCACTTTTTTTCCCCTAGATCACTTTAAGTTGAAAGTGGCTGTGCAAGCCCGTCCTCACGGAGTGGATGTGAGAGCCCTTTATGAACATGGCTTTGCTTTAAATGCTCTCCACTTACCCTGATCCTCTCAGGAGTGAGTCATGTGCTTTTGAAATGCCTGGAGTTTAGAGAAATGCTGTTAGTGTCCTCAAGATTCAAAGTGTTATCAGAGTTAGTCGCTGAAGGATCAATTAAAATATTTAATACCATCTTTGTAACATCTTCAGTGCAATTTGCAGAGTCCGCCAAAGGCCAAATGAGGCCATTGGAAGCGGTTACAGATGTTCGGAGAGCTGCAGGGCCACGTAGAAAGTAGCTCTTTACAACGCAGTAGGCAAATGGTTTCTATCTGTGTTACCTTCAGTACTTGTGGGGTGGTGCAGTCAGTTGCAGGCTGGCACCGTCACGGCTTCAAGGTTTGTAGCCAGCATGGAGGTGAGAAACCCGATGGGTATTTAATTTTTTCCTGCTCTTTCCAGGTTTTGGTACCAAACAGCATTTGTAAAACAATCCTGTCATGCCTCAGATGTTGGTCAGAGCTGCGTCTGCCCTGATCAACATCTCATGTATCTCCAAGGCCATTGTGGGGGATGGAGAGGTTTACACTCCACAGGCATTTCTGACACTGAATTCACCCACCCAGAATTCAAAAACACTCTTCTTTTTGTGCACGAATCTCCTTACTGGTATGAACATATGTCCTGGTTTAGGCTAAACCACAACAACGTAACAAGCAGGAACCAGCAAGGACCTTCTTGTGATTCCCACCTTCCCAAAGCCACAGAGCAGTGCTCTGATGGGAACAGGTAGCTCCAACTGCCCCGCTCCCTCAGCGTAAACCTAAATTTATTGAAACACGCCTCATCCTTTTTTTTTTTTTTTCTTTTTCTTTGCCGTCCCCCTCCTCCCCCCCATCGTTGGGAAGCATGTGATGAATCACGCAGGCTATGTGTGACTGAGCTGCTTGGACTTTTTGAACAGTCAAATAGCCAGGTACTCATTTCAGAGGCCCAGAGTTTTCTTTCTAGCGATGTTTAGAGAGAGTAGTTTACAATCCCTGCCGTCTGGCTGTGCAGCAATGCATTAGATGAATGAGTTTTAATCTCTCCAAGAAGCTGCCAAATTTAAAATGCTTTTATGGTTCACTTGCCTTTATTTATAATTTAAAAGCATAAATCAGGGCTGGGGAAATCATACCATAATTCAACTTTGAATTAAAAGTCCTTAACAGCTATGAAATTCTCTAATACAAGGTAATATAAGCATTTTGGATTTATGCTCTAGTTGAGAGCTGCGTGCCGATGAGTATCTTAAATGGGGTATCGAGAAGCAGAGTCTGCTTGCTGTCATGAAATTTCAGCCTCTGAGAAGCCCAAAAGCAGGTAAATCCAGATATATCCTGCAGGTTTGCATTCCCCAAACTGTTATGTTCCTTAGGAGCTGTAGAACAATATTGGGTTTCTTAAAAAAAAAAAAAAGTTGCTCTGCAGAAGTAGTATATATGTTGGCCTAAGTGCTTTCAAAACAGTCAAATGCTTTTCTTCTACCTTTTCCATGAGGTCTCTGTGTTTTGGTGATGGGGAGTTATGGCTGCTGTTTTTAGGAGGGAGTGCAGAAGGGGGCAGGTTCTTTGGTACGAAGATCCCTCTCCGAAAGAGCTCATCTTAAAGCAGCGCTTATCTTACGGTGCCAGAAGTCTGCAAAGCCGAATCTCATGGGCAGGCTTGTCTGTATATCAGGGATGTCATTTTAAAGTCCTGCCTGATCGAGAGCACGTGTTGTTTATGGAGGTTATTTTAGAATACAGCTGTCTCCTCGTTTAGATACCAGGTGTGGCTGGTAAGGGATGGCAGACTGAAGAGACGTGTTCTTACCCTCAGCCCCATGGGCATCTCATGGCAAAGAGGACCCAAGTGTGCTAAACGTGTTGCAGTCAGGTGTCTGGCTCAATAGCTTTTCACCCCCAGGTTTAAGTTTAGAAAACTGACAACCCCAAATCCTAATAATTAAGCGATATTGACAAAACAAAAAAATCTAGGTTAATATACGAACCAGTGAACTGTCCAAAGCACAAACCACTAGAGATGCACTCGTTTTCACTAATGTTTAAAAAGGAATACAGTTTCCAAATGGCTATTTGCTGGGAGATCTTGGGCATGCAAGAAAAGCAACTGTTTCTTTGAGATGCCAGAGTTCTGGATAGAAACTGATACTTCCCACTGTTAGCGAGGCATGTTTAAAAAACCGAGGATTGAAAGAAGCTCCTTTGGCCAGCTTGTGGGTGAGCAGCTGTCAGTCGGTTGGAGGGGGAAGGACTTATAGCATGGGCTTTCTCTTCGATGCACGGCTTCTGAGGCCTGTGTAGTCAGTGCAAGCAGCCGCTCTAAACTGTAGATGCTGAAGATAAGTGATGAGAGTGTTCTGATGCTTTCAGGTTTGTTTGGAGGAGACGGAGGTAGCCTGTCAAATCGGTGGTGATGCTTAGTGCCTGTATTACAGAAGTTTTTAGAGGCTGTGCGTTGCCTGAGAGGTCAGTGAATTCACAAATAATCTAGTTTGAGGCCCCTGTATATGTGGACATTGCAGGGGCAGGGGTAGAGGATGCTTTAGCACTGGCAAAATCTTAGCGGAGCATAATTTGGGGTGAGAGTGTGAAAACCTAAGAGGTGCTGAAAACACCGTTTTTTAAGAAGACTTCTGGTGGTGACTGTGCCAGGGGGGTTTGGTAGGTTTGGCATGTCTGCGGTCTGGTTACTGTCCTAGAAACTGGGGGCCTCTGGAATCTGTGGGCTACTTACGATACCAAGTGGTGGAGAAAGCATTTGCTTTACATACAGCATCTCCCCCTCCTCTCATCTGAACTTGCTATTGTTTGCTTTGCTTTTTTTTCTGTTTTTTTTAACCCTTCTGATACAGCCGCTATCTCCGCTCCCTCCTGCCTGCCCCCCAACCCGGGTGCTACAGGTGTTACTTTGCCCATGGGTGCAGGCTGGGGTTGTGCTGTGTCCCTCCGCTGCCTTGTTTCGAAAAAGTAAAACAGAAACTCAAAGAGAAGAGCATGGAGAGGGCTGGGGGAGGGGGAGCTAACACGTGGACCAGCTTGCTCAGAGTTAGGCTTTCTTGGCCTCAAAAGAGAGGTTGAGAAACTGTGTTAAACTTCTCCAAAGAATATGTTTAAGATGTTTGGCAGGGAGCAGATGCGCGATCGTGGCAACACTGCCAGCAGCTCCGCAGCTATACCCGTGTGTCCAGGAGCACGTTGTCCCTCTGAAGTGCAGGCTTTCTCGGTGGTCAGGGAGCAGCCTCTGTGGTGAGAGTATCCCTAGCATCCTCTTATCTGGTTAAAGTGAAGGTCAAGGACTATTAATTGGGCTTGCAAACTAACTCGGAAAGGTACTGTGCCTTCCTGGAGAGCAGCTGTTTCAGGGACATGGCACAACAGATGGGATGTGCTGGGGAGAAAAGGAAAGTTTTCCATCTCGTGCATCTAGTGTTTTATAACGTGCTTGTTTTTCTGCCAGCGTTGATCTGAAGCAACAGCTAGTTTCTTTGGAAATTGGGCCAAGTTTGTGCTTGGAAAGAGACAGACGCTTGCAACTTCCCGAACTTGGATGCAGAATTCGGTTAAGCTCTCAACTTTCCTCCTCTGGTGTGGAGCTCCTTAGTCTGACTTCACTCAGCAGATGGGGGACATTGTCACTGCGTTGAGGGCCCTCACCCCACCCCAAAGGGTAGCATGCTGGGGGTGCACAGTGCTCAGCAGGGAGGTGCTCTGGGTCTGGTGGCCTTGGAGCAAGCCTGAGGTGCTGGGCTGCTGGCACTGGGCTGCTGGACTCCACCGCTCACCTCCTCTCCTCGCCGGTGGACGCTCCTCTCCAGCCAGCATCCTGCAGCAACCGCTCCCTTCCCTCCCTCCTGCACACTCTTCTCCGCAGGGCAGGAGGGGGTTTGGTTGCAGAGGTTTTGGGGACAGAGCCAGCCGGTCCACAGCAGTGCTGCAGTGGTGGGGCCAAACATCTGGGGTTTTCTGGGACGTGGATGGAGCAGTGTCAGTGTCCAGCTCGACCCTGTCTCTCTGGGCTGGAGAAGGTCTCATCCCCACTGGGGACAGTGTTTTCCTTTCTGCAAATCAGTGCCTAGAGCCCCTGCCTGCAAGGAGAGGTGCTTGGTGGGCCGGGCGTGGATTAGCACCTCCAGACAGGCAAGCAGTGTCCGTGGTCACCGGTGATGCCGGGGCATGGCAAACAGCCTTTCCAGCTGCCTCCCGGCTGCAGTTGAGCTGCAGGAGCTTGGGTCAGTCCTCAAGCCCCTGCAGACATTTGTCTGAAAGAGGGCTGCTTTTGTCACCTCCCCTACCGCCGGTCCCCAGGCTGGGGTGTCACTGGACTCGCTTTGAGGGCACTTACCCGCAATCGTGTCTTGCTGGAGCTGGAAACGGCCCCGTAAAGGCTTTACGGGACGGGTGTCCGCAAACCTGTGCGCTCGGGGGCAGCGGGGTTTCAGCAGCCATTTCCCCAGGCGTGCAATGCCCTGCTGCTGTCCTCGCCTCCCGCACTCCCTGCTGCTGGCGGCACCCCGTGCTTTTGGGGGTGCGCAAGCCCTGGCTGAGGTTCGGCCAGACAGACGCACCTCCGCCCCACCTGGCACCCGGCGCTCGCCCGCGCTATCTGAGGAGCGCGCCCCAGCCCCGGGCCAGCGCTGGGATCCAGGTGCAGCCGCCACCGGCGGGATGGGATGGGGCAGGGGGCTGGGGACTGCCTTGCGATTCGGGGCTGCCCGTGGCGCAGGCATGTCCCTGGGGTGCCACTCAGCCCGGGAGATGCCCGTCCACCCGTCCTGTCCTGCAGCAGGGTGGGGGGTTCCTGGCGGGGGGGGGCAGCTCAGCCTTTTTCTGATCCGGGCCTCTCTGTTTGTTTGTTTTGAGTTTGCTGTTTGAGGGCCTGGAATTTGATTTCACGGCGGCAGCGAGCAGGGCTAATCGCATGCAGATTGCCTGGCTCAAAGGGAGACGGTTCAAAGCCGCTTCAGTGAGCGTGCGCTGGATCTGAGCCACCGATGAGGACTTTGCTTGTCTCCCAAAAGTGCCTTCTCGTGGAAACGATAATAGTTTTTATTTTTTTTTAAAGACACTGTGTGCTAGTGTGAGACCTTGTGTTGGGGCAGCGTTTGGGGTTGGATTAAGAAATTTTTTTTCTCTGGCTGTAGTCGCTCAGTTAATCGTGCAAACCTGCCGTCGAGCAGACCCAGTGTTGCCAGCACATGTGATGCATCCTCATTTTTTCAGCATGTTTCCCTTTGGGGTCCACAGTTGCAGATGCCAGATGCTGTGTGAGCCTGCCCAAGACAGGGCATGTGCTGGTGTAGCAGGCTCAAGCCTTGCATAGGCATAGCTGACGTCTGTAAGGGGATGCAACTTCGCAAGCGTAGCCCAGCCAAAGAAAACGTATCCCAGTCCTTGGGAAGGGTTTTTTTTCCTCACTGGGATATTTCTAGCCAGACCCAAGGATGGTTTTTTCTTTTAAACGCTCATGGGGGAGCGAGAGCTGCAGGCAGCAAGGGGCAGCAGCCGCCAGCCAGTTTGCAAGGAGACAGAGACGTCCCCGTGGCCGTTTTGGCCGGTGGGTTGCATGCCAGGACAGGGGGCTGCTCGCAGGACCCAGCTGGGCGAGGGGTGCTGGGGCTGTCCCTTCCACTGCTCCCGTCCCCCCACCACAGGGCTGAACCCTAATTCGAGCCTGGCTGGTGCCGCCTGCGTAGGCGCTGGCACAGCTCTGAAGTTTAGCTGATTTTAACAGGAAACACTTGCTTCGTTCGCTGAGCCGTGGGATGCAGCTACCTGCCTGCCCCGGAGCTGCCACGTGGGTCTGGGGGCTGGAGCGACCCCTGCTCCACAGCCCGGGGTGGGGGACTTGCCCCCGCGTTTTCTGGGGTGGAGCCGGTTTTGTTTTTCCCAGCCAGGGCAGACTTGGTGCAGCCAACGGGCCCTTCCCTTTTCTGCTGGGCCCCTGCAAAGAGAGGTGGTTAGTTGTGTTTTTTTATTCCTTTCTGCGAGTTCTGCTTCTCTTTTCCAGCCTTCCTTTCGCAGGAGGTTTGTCTGAGCATGGCAGTGTGGCTGTGCACGTGGCTCGGCGGCTGGAGAGCAGCGCCCGGCTCTTGGCCAGGACGATGGAAACGTTCTTTTCTGCTCTGTTTGGGGAGAGATTTTTTCCAGCCTCTGCGCTACATGCTTTTGCTTTCATTGTCACTAAACTAAATATCTGAGATTTGCACCTGGCTTAAAGCGCGCAGGTGGATTTGGCCATTTTTTGCAGTGAAGTGCTCGGGAGGGCGATTCAGTCTGCTGGATCACCTCTCTAAACCTGCCCATGAACCCAGCTGCCCTCCTTCCCATCTCCTTCTGCTGGGGCTGCACCACCCTCCTGGGGAAGGGGTTCCCCCCCACCCCATCCCACCTGAACCCCCCGGGGCTGCCCTTTGGGGCTGCTGCCCCATGTTGTATCACCCGCTACCACCTTCTTGGACGGAGCATGGTGCCGTCCCATTTGCAGCCCCCCTGGGGATGCAAGAATACAATTCTAGCTCTGCGGGGCATTGCTGCTTGAGTTTTCCCAACACTTCTAGCGTCTGTAGTCCAGGGAGGCTGGAGCAGCCTCTAGATTTATCATAGCCTCAGGCCGAGCAGATTCTGGGCTTTTTGCGCGAGGGTCTTCTCGTTTGGGTCAGCAGGAGCACGCGTGCTGGCAGCCTCACAGGGCAAGAGGTTTAGCTGTTGTGGCAAGCGTGGCTGTTGGGAAGAGGGGAACGAGATCACCAGGGCTGTGGGCCAGGTTCCTGAGGCTTGAGTGCTGTGCTGCCTCTGGCTTTTTGCAAGCCTCACCTTTTGCTTCGTGTGAGAAGCTGCTTCCTGTTTGTGTGCACCGTGACGGCCCCCCAGCATCTGTGCCTGCACAACGCTTTTCCTGTGCACCTTCCCTTTGAGCAGAAATGCTTCTGAGTGTCAGAGATGGGGGGCGGGAGCAGGTTGGCTTTTTGTGTGTGTGTGTCTCTCTCTTACCCTACCACTGCCAGCTAAAACCTCCTTTTACAATCTCTGACGTGTTTGGATGTGATGCCATGCTTTTGTGTCTTTTGCAAGCTTCCAGCAGTTGCTTATTCATGTTTTTGAGGTTTTCTTTTGCTAAAATGTATGGTGGAGGCTTGTGAAGCTGCTCTCTTGGAGCTTTGTTACTCTGAACCCAAAAGGTATCTGCCTACAAATCACGGGCCGTATGGGTGACTAGAGCTGCAAGTCCACGTAGCTCTGTCATGCCTGTCTGTTTTTAGGAGGGGCTCAAAATACAGCAGCTCCTATGTCAGACAGTCACCTTGAACAGAAGCAGAAGAGACTGAGATGGAGTGAATCGGGCTGGAAAGTTTGTCTAGTAAACATAGACAGGAACACAATTTTGGCCGGTGGGACAGCACCTGCCGCAAACTTCGCACACTTTCTTGGCATTGGCAGATCATGTCCTGCGTCAGCATCCTTGGGAGGCAACAGCCTTGGGGCTGCTTGCTATCCAGGTAGTCAAATTTCAGTCAAAATGATTTAAAATTAGCAACTGGAACCGTGACTCTGGTCACTGTTTGGAAAGCCTGTGTTTGCAGATTTGGCTTTAGCCTTGTCCTGCTTGGGAAGTGAACTGAAAGCATCGATTCGCAGCAGGTGGTATGTTGCCGTTGCTTTTGTCAGCCACATGGCTTTACGAAGTCCAGTTTGTTTTAGCCATTCTGTATTTGAAAACAACTTATTCAGGTTTTTTACATTTGCATATTCTTACTGAGGCCAGTGAATGTATTAACCGGGTGATTTGCGTCAAGCCTGTCTCAGAAGCGGCCGCCTTGCTGTAGACGTACAGTGCCAGTGCCCGGGGTCTCCTTGCTGACCTGCATGTTGGCTGCGTCCCTCGGGGCAGCGTTTGCAAGAAGGTGTGTGCTGCCTTTAAAACTGATTTGATTAACTGGAGGGTCAGAGCTGTACAGACCATTTCTCACCAGTGTCCTTCAAGACTCTGAAACTGTTAAATCTCTGTCTTCCGCAGCTGGTTTTTATCATGAACGTGTTTTCCTCTCCCATCTTTTCCTTGCTGACGTTCCAGCCTCCTGAGGGCAAGCAAGAGCAAGCGCTGACGGGATGAGAGGTCCACGTTTGGCCCAGGGCACTGGTGGGTCCCAGCCTGCAAAAAGCCCTGCTTGCAGTGTCCAGACGCTGGTGGCTGTCCTCGCCCAGCTGGAGCTCACAACCTGCCAGTGGGAGACTTCCCCTGTAAATTCACCTAAGTGGCAAACTTTCATTTCCTCCCCCCTTATGCTATGTGAGTGAGTGCAAGACATTAAAAGAGCCTTTGTTCGTTATTAAACCAGAAGGCATCCCCTAGGCTGATGGGGCTTGCAGTGGTTTCTTGGGAGCAGGAACGGGGAGCAGAGAGCGCAGCAATGGGGAGCAGAGAGCACAGGAACAGGGAGCAGAGGGCGCAGCACTGGGGATCAGAGAGTGCAGGAATGGGGAGCAGAGGGTGCAGGAATGGGGAGCAGAGGGTGAAGGAATGGGGAGCAGAGAGCACAGCACTGGGGAGCAGAGAGTGCAGGAATGGGGAGCAGAGGGTGCAGCACTGGGGAGCAGAGAGCACAGCACTGGGGAGCAGAGAGCACAGCACTGGGGAGCAGAGGGTGCAGGAATGGGGAGCAGAGGGCGCAGCACTGGGGAGCAGAGAGCGCAGCACTGGGGAGCAGAGGGCGCAGCACTGGGGAGCAGAGGGCGCAGGAATGGGGAGCAGAGGGTGAAGGAATGGGGAGCAGAGAGCACAGCACTGGGGAGCAGAGAGTGCAGGAATGGGGAACAGAGGGCGCAGCACTGGGGAGCAGAGGGCGCAGGAATGGGGAGCAGAGAGCGCAGCACTGGGGAGCAGAGAGCACAGCACTGGGGAGCAGAGGGCGCAGGAATGGGGAGCAGAGGGCGCAGGAATGGGGAGCAGAGAATGCAGCACTGGGGAGCAGAGGGTGCAGCACTGGGGAGCAGAGGGCACAGCCCGCCCTGGCAGGAAGGGGTTTGCTCGGTGGACGGCAGCTGCCCGACGCCTGGGAGTGGGCTGGGCTGGCAGGGCCCCACGAAGGGATGTGCTGCTTCCGCCCCACTGCTTCCTGCAGCATTCCGCAGGGTTGGTCCTGCTGCTGGCGGTGGGGTGTGAGCAAGGCAGGAAAAGAACATCCCCAGGCACAGATGCCCAACGTAATCCTGTTTGCTGGCCATGACCGGTTAGGTGAACTTGTGCCCAGTGCAACGCCTGTTGCTGTTTTAAATGCACAAAAGCGTAGCATCGTCCCATCTGTGAGTGCCGGTCTCCTAACGGAGGTGACGCTGGGGGCAGAGGGATGGGCCGGGGGAAGCAGCCATGGAGCGGGGTTGAGGCCAGAGACAGCTCCGGGAGAGCACTCGCCACAACGGGGGGAAGCCATAACCAAATTCGGAGGAAACGATGAGCTCTCTCCCCTCCCGCTGGCCTCGCTGCTCTGACGCCTGCCCCCTGCCTGTCCCACCAGCATGGGGTGGCCGTGCCTGGCCCGGTCCTGCCTCTGCCGAGCCCCGGTCCTGGTTGCGCCGCTGCGTGTTCCTTCCTGCTGCAGTTCCTCCCATTCTTGCCTTTTCCTCCCGCTGCAGAGCACCCTTCCAGCTCTCCCTGCAAGCCGCTTTTCCGCCAGAGAGGCTTCGGCCCCAGCCGCGCAGCCGCAGGGCAGGTGTCCGCAGGGCCTGGCTTGCGCCGTGGGGCAGAGAGGGTGGGGAAGGGGGCAGGCACGTTGGGGGTGCAGCCGGGGGCTGCGGGAGTGCTGAGAGCATGGGCGGACTGATCCCAGCGCCTGGGCTCTGAGAAGTCGCTGCCTTCTCCTGCGTGAGAGGGAACGTGCAAACTTGCGCATTTAACCTGTACAAAATGCAGAGATGGGGAGATCCCTTTGCGTCCTGCCCCTGATGCCGGTTTCTGCAAGGTCTTGCTGCCACCATGCAGGCGATGCATCAGGCAGCAAAGCTTCCTCGCTGTCTCCAGGGTTACACTGAGCACCTCTGCCTGTTTGGCCAATCTTCTTGCCATCTCCAGCCTGAGTGAGCACAGGTTTGTGGAGCAGCACAACTGAACTAAAGTAGCTTCCTCTAGATAAATAACCAGGGAATGAGCCGTGAGCCTGGAGCGTTATTTCTGCATTTTTCGTAGTCACTTGTTGGGGTATGCACAAGGTTGATTGTGACAGCCGCTGTCTTTTAGAGCTCTAAAAATCACTTGTGCCCCCTTCTCAAGGGTCTCCATAAGTGCAGCGTACCCACCACTGGCATGTGCATACAGAAGTGTGCACGCTGTGCATGCCCTCGGAGGGGCCTGGGGGTCTCTTCAGCAAATGCAAAGAGGAGACGGTAGCTCTAAGACACACGTGCGAGTGCGTGCATGCACGCACGTAAGTGTGCTCACACCCAGACAGGGCAGAGGGGAGGGTACAGCAGCCAGATCTTTAAGGAGCAATCCCCAGCCTAGTGCTTATGGTGAAGACCTTCTGCTGTATGCGTGGGGGCTTCAGCATCCCCACCTGCTGCAGGGGTTTTGTTGGGAGCTGACCATGTACACAAAGCCCAATTTATTAGCTCGCCATTGCTGGGAGCAGGACGTGGCAGCAAGAGTGGTCTTTCTGCGGGCAGCTACTGCGCTCGTTAGGTTTTTGCAGCAAGTCTGTTCATCAGGGCTGGAGCACCTGGAAGCAAATACTGCAGAAGGGCCAGCCTGGATGTTAAGAGAAGGCATCCACAAAAGGGCTGTGGTCAGCGGTGCCGTGTTTAGCCCCGGACCCACGTACAGCTGTATGGGAGGAACCGCTTCGGAGCCAGCGTGGCAGAGCAGAGAAGCCCTGGCAAGCAAAGAGCACTCGTGCAGATGCATGAGCCAAAGTCTTGCTAAGTAGGTCTCATCGGCCGTATCAGTGCCTGGGGCTGTCGCTGCCTTCTCTCCCTGAGCTCGGCCTTGAGCAGCTCAGAGGGTGCCATCCTCTCTGTGGTGCCAAGGGGGCTTCTCAGTTTTACACACCAGTTTTGGCACAGATTATTTTGTCAGTTTCAAAACCTGCCACTGTTGAAACCATGTGCAGGAATTGCCAACCTGCATGCAAATCTGGATATGTTTTTTTAGCAGTGCTGATACAGGACTTTTAATAAATAATGGGCATGCCTACAGAACACTGAAAGTATCTATAACAAAAAAAACAAGAAAGGGGCTTTTGTTCACTTTGCATGTGGCTAGCCTTGGCGTAAGTAATTACGTCGGTAGGAGAGCAGGACTATTTTTGAAGTGCTCGACTCTCACACTGTGCGAGGTGGGTGAGAGCACAGAGGGCAACGCTCTTCTCTAGGCTGGTCTTGTGGCGCACGTGCCAGTGGGAGCACAGCTGTTGGTTCGCCACACGGATAGGAGCATTTTCAAGACTTGTTTGGCGTCAGCAACTTGGTTGGGGTCTGATACTAAGAGGCTACAACATTTGTGGGTTTGCTCTGAATGGTGTTGTGCGGTTGCTTTGGGTACAGCTGGTCCAAGCTTCAACACCTCCATGCACCGCTGGGATTTTGTTTGGATCCAAACCTCTGTTTTTAAAAAACAAACCAAAAAACAAACGTGTGTAAAGGATGCGTGCCCCGAGAAATAGATTGTGTGTGCTAACTTGCTTTGTGCTGTGCCTCTCTTCCAGTTGGTGCACTACGTGTGGAGTTTTCCCAGCCTGTGAACCTGGAAGAAGTGGCGAGAATAAACCCAGAGGTCAAAGCAGGAGGTCGTTTTGCTCCAAAGGACTGTATAGCACTTCAGAAAGTAGCAATAATCATACCGTTCAGGAACCGAGAGGAGCACCTGAAGTACTGGCTCTACTACCTGCACCCAATTCTCCAAAGGCAACAACTAGATTATGGAGTATATGTTATCAACCAGGTAAGATGCTAAAGACACAGGGCTTTATAACACTCTCATAACAGTGCCCTTTAAAACAGAGGATTGGTTGCTTTATCCTGAATGGCAGTGGGCTGGCAGGCAGGGATAAGATTGCTTTTAAAAAAACAAAACAAAACAAAACAAAACACAAAGGCTGTAGCACCAAAAAGAAAAGTGAAAATGAACATGAGCAATTGTGCTGTGATGTTTTTGATGGAAAACCTAGGGTCCCTTCCTCCGGTCAGGCATGATTCACTCTAAACAGCTTCTGCTTAAAGAAACCACTTGGTGAGGAGGGAAAAAATCCCTAATAGCACAACCCAATCTAATTTCTCTTTCCAAATGTTCCTTTTTCCCAACTGCTGCAGGAATTGCATACAGAGATCTCTAAGGTGACAAGGTAGCATTATGCCTAATCTGGCATTGGGCATGCCATAAAGCCGTAGGATTTCCCTTACTTTCTTGAGCAACTTCTGTTCATGTTAGTAATAGTGCACAAAGCGTCAGGATGGAGAAAGCAAAGCTGTGGCAGTGGAGCAGGTGAGTGGTTGTCTTTAGGTGAATAGAACAGAAAAGAAACAAGTAGTGATGGGGGGGGGTTGTTGTGGTTTTTTTTTCCCTCGATATCTGATGGCCTTAGACCTGTCTTTAAAAAAAAAAAAAAGTGCATGTTTCACTCCAAACAAGCTGTCTTAATTTATATCATGATGGTGGTTAAATAAGTGGGTGTTGTTCACACTTGGAAAAGCTTAAAGTGTGTAGGCATTTGCATGGGCTGCAGCGTGAAAGGGCAGATGCAGTCCTAGGAGCCCCAGCAGAGATTGCCGGCTGGACAATCTCGCAGCGCAGTTTCTCTCTTGGATATGTATTTATAGCCTGTTTTCTCAGCTCTGTAAAAACCAAGATGAAATAACATGCTTCTTTAAATGTAACTTCTTAAATTTGTGGATCAGCTGATGTGTTTGCTCATATCAAACACCGTGAATACTTAAAATGGTTGCCCAAGCGATAAGTTTCCTCACAGAATTGAAAGTAAGGGGAGACCTTTTTCTAGAGAGAAAACCAATACTCTGTTACTACTGTTTCTCTTACTTTGCTCATTTCCAGGGTGCTAGAGATCTGGGCAAAAGTGATTTGTGGGGAATTAGCAGTAGCTCCCAAGCACAGCAGCCAAGACGCTCCGATGTCTGCAGCCGACCGTGCTTGTGGCCTGGTGGCCAGCTTGCTGAGGGCACAAGGCATTTCTGCAGCATGCGGACTGGCACGCTGTGCCCTGAAATTAAGCCCTGTAAGGAGACCCTTTCTGTAATGCAAAGAGCAGCTGGTGCCGCTGCGGTCCAGCAACGCGGGGCCAAGCCCCAGCCCTTCGTCCTTCAGGCTGCATTTCCTTGCACGTGCAGCGTTTGTCTGTGCAAGTTACTGGTGCCACGAGGTTGCTTGAGCCACGGTCCCCACTGGTCACTGGGTGCAGGTGGGTGAAGGTGGCGGCGCGGCTCGGCACGCCTGCCTTTTCTGAGCGTGGCTCGGAAGCGAGGGTGCGATGCGGCTTCCAGCAGTGATCCTGCCGTGGGGGCTGCCGCTTTCCCGGCCAGGCGTAGCTCACCAGCCGGCTCTGCGGAGGCCCGGGGAGAGCTGCCTGCCCACGGTCCGGCACGCTGCCGGTGGGTGAGCGGCCATCTCCATCGCAAAGAGCCGGCGGTGCAGCTGGGCTGGTATTTCCCCATCAGTGGTGGTCGAGGGTAAGGAAAGCGAGGGGCCCGATCACGTGGAGCTGCGCTGGCACCCCGTAAAGGCAGACGGCGTCCAAAGCCCGGTTGGAGTTCCCCAGTGCTGCTGCGATGGTGCATGCTGGCTTGCATTGCCCTTTGTTGCTGGCTCCTCCTCTTCTCTGGTCCTGTCCTCCAGTGCTGGGGCTGCGGGGCTGTCTGTGTGATCTAAAGTTAACCCTCACAGAAAGTATTGAAGCAAGTGTTTTTTCAGATGCATCCCTTGAGCAAAGTTGGAGTGGGAGTGACATCCAGTACACAGGGTATATGTGTCCTGGACACATCCAGCAGTCGGATGTAGGTTAGGAAGTAAGACTACTTGATTTGTAAAATAAACACACTTCTTCTGCATGCCTCTAACAAGCTGTGTCTGGAAGAGGCAGAGTGGTCAGTGGTACTGAACCCACTGGATGCATCTCTCGAGGGTGAATGGGAACATTGAATAGAGAGTTACAGAAAATGTATTAATTCTGCCAGAAGTACAGTAGGAAAACAGTCTTATTTCTCTGCTGTCTTGACAATTGCTTTTCTCTTTTTCTTGTCTGTCCTTCCCTTTGCATCTGCCCTCCTTTTTTTTTATTTTATTTTATTTTTCCTTCTAGTGGGGAAATATTACCTTTACTTGTTAATCCTGTCTATAGCAAAGCAATCACTGAAGCAAGGAGAATTACTGTGTGATCTGGTTCTTACACGCTGCCTACGTGCTCTTCTGTGCTCTGCATCTCATAGAAAGAAAGAGGAGCGCTGAGCCCTGCTACTGCTGCACTGGTAATGTCAAACTTCTTCCTTTCAGCGCAATGTGTTTCCGTCACGAGTCCGTTGTGTCTCCACCATGCTGTCCTTGCGTGCCTGAATGCCTCAGAGTAGGACTTGGCTGAAGTCAGGGGGATGATGTTTGTAGAATGTCCAGTGTGTAACAGGAGCCAGTGGAAAATACGTATTATGCTTCACCTTCTGCACCATACCCCCAGCAAAACCCAGACCCGACGCGTGGAGTAGCAGTCGTAGGATCTTTCAGATAAACCTGACATGAGGACACGCGGCTGGGCGCGCTCTTTGTAGCACCCGTTCGGTGCCGTGCAAGCTTGACTTCATCAAATGAGAAGGCAGCGGCAAATTTATGGTGTCTCCCTCGCTCCCGCCGTTACCCACGTGCTCTCCGGCACCTTCAGCCGTTGCCACCTGGGCGCTCAGGTCTAGAAATGGGTTTTCTCACTGCAGTTCAGCCTGTGCAAATGCCCACACAGCCAGACTGAAGTTTGGGAAAGGGGAGACTTAGAAAATTCCCTGAAAACCATGCAGCTGTTCAGTAGTTTTCCACTGGCCCCTGGCATTACCTGTAATGTCCTCGGTAGCAGTGTTCCAGAATGTGTGTGTGTGCGTGTGAGTGCAGAGTGGCTGGGGCATCACACTTACCCATGTTATTTTGCAGGGGGTACCAGGACCCCCCAGGTATGCGGGAGAGGAGGGAATTGTGCTCGCTCCTGCTTACCCTCGCAGTGGTGGGGGAGGAGAGTTTCCCCTGTGGCTGCTCTCTCCTGCTGCCCGATGTAATGGTGCTGAGGCCTCAAAACACCCTCTGACAGAGAAACAGCAAAGTGTCTCCTGGTGTCTCTGTGTGGCCCTGGAAATCTGTTTCTACCTTCTCAAGTCCACTGGAGTGTGGACTTTCACATGGGCATTGTGCGTGTGGTTCAGGCTGTCCTGGGGGATCCCTGACTTAGCTAGCAACCTCCCGTTGGAGGTGATGGCCCTCTCCTAGCTGGCCAGAAACACGTATCCCCACCGTTACCTCCCTGAGACCCAGTGAGTTTAGGATCCAGGAGAGGGAGATGCAGCCACGCTGCACTGCTGTGCTGTCTGCAGGAGGAATCGCAGAGCTGCCTCCGACATGGAAATGGGAGGCAAGATGGCTTCTTGCTGGGACAGATGGCTTCTTGCTGGTTTGCAAGCCCTTTAGCTTGAGCGACAGTTCCAAAAACCTCAATTTTATCTGTCTGGCACTGAAAAAAGGTAGCATTCTTTGGTAGGTCTGACTGAGCAAACCAGACTCGGCAAAGGTAAGGGATGGGAAGTAAAAAAGTCTGGATGTTCTTTTGCTTGGGCTGATCATCTCCAGGTGTGAGAAGGAATCAGTGTCAGAGCCTGCAGGGCTGAGGCAGCAGGTTGTCCCCCTTCAGCCAGTCTCTCGTGGACCAGGGAATGGGGACGGACATGCTGGGAGAGACATAGGGAGTAAAATCAGGAGCCAGAAACAGGTGCTGGGTGCCAGCACTGAGTTCAGACATGGGTTAAGTTTCAGGACAAGAGAACATAGGGAAAAAATTGACAGGAAAAAAAAAATAGCAAAAACATGCTTGGACTACATCTTTTCTGGTTAAAAGCCTAGGAAGTAAGCGTGGAGGCTACGTCTAGGGCTTGGTTGCATTGTCAAAGCAGCAGTCCCCTGTGTGCTGTCTAGCTCCTCAGGATGATGCTCCTCTGTCCGCGCAAGTCCAAACTGATCCATTTCCTTGTGGCAAATAACAGGGAACTTCCATGGGATGAGGAGCTGCCAAGCAGAGGCGAGGGCCGGAGGTTTCTTCGGTTCTGCTTTATCTGCTCTCTCGAGGGTCACCTGTGGTACTGTGCCCTGTGCTGACCTGGAAGGAACAGCAGCATAGAAAGGAGAATTCCCAACTCTGCTTTTTTTTTTTTTTTCCCCAAAAAGTTGGGGATCGGTCAAAGATGGAAGCCTGCAGCATGTTTCTGAGTTTTGAGAGATCTTAATCTCAGATACTGCAAGCACGCCAGTGCTTCCATGTTGCCTTAGGTAAAGAAACAGAGCTTTCCACGAAAAGCAAAACCTCGTCAGTCTTTTTTTTTGCTCCAATACACACTGTAAAGCCCTACATACCTCCTGGGACAGAAAACCAGCCTCCTGCCCTCAGAGGAGTCACAATTGATAACAGCACTGCAAAGTTTGCTGCATGAGCTACCTGCTCGCTGTAAAGTTACTAAAAAACGGCTTGGAGGGAAAAGAAAACAATTCTTTTTTGGTTGTGATTCCCCCCCCCCAAGCCTTTTGGAATTTCCCCCCCCCAAGCCTTTTGGATCCCACAGTGTGAAGCTGTGTGGCCACCTGGGAGGAGAGCGGCAGTGCCCATGGGAAGCGTTTGCCGTGTGTCTGGTCCCTCTCCTCGTGCGGGGCCCCGACGTGGGCTCTGCCGGGGTCCGGTGGGTGGGACCCGGGAGGGGTCCCACGCGCTCTTGGTCCAGGGTTTTTCAGGGAGAGGTTTAAAAACGCAGCTCCTCGTAGCGTTATTAATCCCCAAGTGTCAGTCAGAGGAGTTAGAGGCTACCTGAAGGCATGGATTAATTACGGCTGAGCCTCTGCTTGTAAAAAGATCGGTGTGAAGTACCCTTTGCCTTGAAGTTTCATTATGAAAAGAGCAGCCACAGGGTGTGCAATGAGGACAGTCTCCTAGACGGGACCCAGCAGGGGCTTTGAGGTGTGAGCGCATTGCACTTTGCACCAGCACTGGGAAAAGTCCCGCTTGGGACTACAGAGCCAGGCCCTGGTTCGGTGCCCTGGGACCTGAGGAGCACTCGGCAGCTGGGGCTGGGCAGCCCCCTTCGCCGGGGGAAGAAAACCCTCCGATCCCACAGCCTCAGCCACTCCCTTAAGCCAGCCTCTTTGTTCAACTTGCCTTCCTTTTCTGCACTCAAGTTTTCACTGCTCTTGCTTATGCATGATGGTGATCATCTTCCCACCACCTTAGTTATTGCGTGAACCCTTTTGTTTCGGGTGAGGATGCTGAGAATTTGCTCAGATCCTCCTCCACGAAAGCTCACTCCTCCCTGTGAAGTCATTTACGCCGGAGGCAGGTGATGAATGCTTTTGAAAACCTTGGTTTGACACTTGCATGTGAAAACCTTCATTTGAAAGATATTTGTGGCTGTTTCAAGAACCTGCCTTGGCTCTCCAGCCACAGGTCCATTAACCAGTCTGGATTAAACAGTTTCCAAACTGATTATTTATTAACCAGGTAAAGCCATTTGGGAGGAGGTGATGTTTTAAGCAGCTGCTCCTTGGGCACAGTATTTTATCCGTCTTTGATTAGCATCCCATGCCAGGTGCGGGTACCGCAGGGCGGGGGCATGGCTTGCACAGTGGGGGAGTCCTTTGGCTCGACACTGCTCCGAGAGTGTGGAGGGGGAAGGTGGGATGTGGTAGAAGAGAAAGGATTTGGTAGTCTTGGTTTCCAGGCTGGCAAAAAACTTCAGCCTGCTTCAGCGATGCCCTATGAGTTCCCTTCTGCCTGCTCTGTTCCCCTGCACAGGGTTTGGGTTTGAAGCTGCTGCTGCGAAGTTGGGTCCTGGATTGGTAATCCTTACTCTCAAACCGCCAGTATTCTCGGGTTTGTGGGTAAGATCCTGTTGTTTTTTGAAAGTACTCGAGCAATTTGCGAGCCCGTACTTGTGCTCAAAGCCACGTGTGCTTTTGAAATGTTTCTGCCTGAGAGAGGCCAAACTGATTTCTCCTTGGGTGCCTTGTTGCTCGGGGAGGAGAGCGGAGAGTTTCCTGCCCCGCTCTCTGTAGGTCCCTTCGTTAGCTGCACATGCCCTGGGATAAACATGGCCTGCTGTGGCGTCAGCTCTTTTCAGGTCCTTCCCATCATGGTGACAGCCCTCCTGGTTTCGTTTTCCCGGCGAGGCCCCCGGCACGGATGATGGGTCATGCCGTGCTCCGGCTGGCAGAGGAGCAGCAAAGAAGGGGCCATGCACCGCAGCAGGCGGTGGCGGCCGGCACGCGAGCCGTAGCCCTTGCAGGAAGCAGCTCGCGCTGGCTTGCCAGCCGGTAAACAAGGCTGTGTGTCACCGCCACGTGCCGAACCGGCAGTGCCCTTTCCGGGGCCCAGGGAGTGTCCCGCTCCCGTGCGTGCGCGACTGCCCAGGGCTTGGCACGGGAGCCGGAGTGAGCGGCAGAGCGGCAGACCTTAGCTGCTGGTGCCACCCCATCCTTTGCAAATCGGGTCTGGTGCGTGCTCACGCGTGCCGCTGAGCAGCGGCCATGCTGCGGTCCCGCAGACGTGTTGTGGCAGAGCTTAGGAAGAGAGTGCCGAAATCCTGACCACGGAAAGGTTTTGGTCCGTGGTCCTTGTCCTGGCTGTAAGCTAAAGCACTGCCAAGGTTTCTCTCTGTAGCAAGGGTCCCTTCTTCCAGAGAAGCTCATCTCTCTTTGCTTTTCTCCCCTGCTCTGGGAAGCCCCAGCTGCTTGCCCCGGCAGTCCGTAAACTTCATCACAAAATTAAATCCTGAAATGCCTGTGCGTGGTGTGGGACGGGGGACTGCTCAGCATCAAACCTGCCCTCTTGGAGCCTCCCACCAAGAGAGGGGAGCTGAGCCGGGTCCAGCCTTTCCTCGGCCGTTTCGGCTGCCCCCGCGGTTTGCAGCTGGCTCGGATGCCGTCGTCCCGTGGGCGGCATTCCAGGGGCGGCTCGCTGTGGACGTCCCGTGGGTGTGCAGGGGCAGTGCTCGGGCTCGAGCTCCGTCCGTCACCGGCACGCCAACCCAGTGCGGCGACACCGGCGTACAGTGACAGGTAAGAAACTGCTGATGTCAACCGTCAAATTTAAGTTACTTAACTGTTTTTATTTATTTTTACATTAGGACGGAGAAGAAGAATTTAACCGTGCTAAACTGCTGAATATAGGATTCGCAGAGGCTTTGAAAGAGTATGACTATGATTGCTTTGTGTTTAGTGACGTAGACCTCATCCCAATGGATGACAGGAACACCTACAAATGTTACAGCCAGCCACGGCACCTCTCTGTATCCATGGATAAATTCGGATTTCGGTGAGACACCTTTTGGAGGGGCATTTTGTTCCTAATATCGCCGTTAGCCTAGCAGGCCAGGCGCAGCGTTACACATCCCCACCCACCATTGAAAGCCTGGGAAAATGTCTCTGGCAAAAGCCTGTCTTGGCGTGTGCGTTCCTGCGGGGAGCGGGTGGCTGCGAGTGGGATCGGCTGGTGGGGAGGAAGGGGGAGAAACACAGCTGAGCAGTTTATTAAAATTCACAGCTTCTGGAAAGTGAAACGTAGGGTGAGGAAAAACTAAGAGCCTGTCGTTTTGCAGGTGCCCGTGCATCCCTTCTTGTGTTTCAGGCTGGAAGCTGGAAGACAGCTAGTGTTTCCACCCAGTCTGAAAAGTGAGACACTCTCACATAGTGAGAATTACATGCAGCTTTAAAAAGACTGCATCAGACACTATTTTAAGAGCAGAATGAAATATTTTTGGCTGTTCGATTTCGGGCCACTTACGGGACCTGCCCTGGTATTGGAGAGCAACACAAAATGAAATGCCTTTCAGCATACGTTTGGGTTCAGCAAGCTGCTGCAAACTAAAATGTGTCTTGCTTTTCCTTTTTTTTTTTTTTCCCCCTATCCCAAATCCTCAAGGGGCAGTTTAAAAGCTCATCTATAAAGTGAAAACCAGTCGTGACCCCACGGTGGCCAGTAGTGCTAAAGATAGAGCAGTGGTGTTGGTGGCAGGACCCCTGCATGTCTCCATTCCAGACCCAAGCCCTGCTCGGAGCAGGACTGTCACCGGCACCGCAGCAGCTGCAGTTTTTTCTTGTAGCTAGGTGAAGCTTAGAGCAGAAATACAGGCCCCAGGGGTTTCTTCTGCTTGCTGAAGCAGAGACAAGGTCTGCGGTAGGTCTGGTAGTCCCTGTGTGGGCCCCCTCCTGGTGCTGTGGGTATGAATTTTGTCTGTCCCCAATCCCCTGGTGAATTGCCCCCATTTCAAGCAGGAGCCGGTTGGCTTCGTGTGTACAAGGCTGTGCTGCTGGCTCCCTTCTGGGCTGCGAGCTTTCCTTCGGGGCACGGGGGAACGTGGAGGCGAGCGGTGGAGCTGCAGGAAGAGAAGGCTCTGCGGCACGTCCGATGCCTTGCTGAGCTCTCGCCGCGCCTGGGGCGTGCATGTCAGCCATCTGTCCTTTGGTGAGGTGACGTGCATCTCACCAGCCTGTCCTTTGAGGACAGCGTACGTCTTAGCGAAAGGCTGCAGCCTTTGCCAGCTGCCAAATACCTCCCAGCTGTATTTGGGACTGAGCCCACCAGCTCCCTCTGCCTCAGCCGAGTCCAGGGCACCAAAGCACACGCTGCTCCCTGCTGCAGGGAGGCACCCTGCGGCGGGCGCTGGCTGGCCATGGGCTGGGGTGAAGGGCAGCAGCAAGCCCTTTTTGGGCTGGCAGGCTGCTCCTTGGCTAGCACCATTCCTCCTCTAATGGCCTTTTCTCCCTGCTTCCAGGTTGCCTTACAATCAGTATTTCGGAGGCGTGTCTGCCTTGAGCAAAGAACAGTTCACAAAGATCAACGGGTTCCCAAACAATTACTGGGGCTGGGGTGGCGAAGATGATGACATTTATAACAGGTAAATAAATAAATACCCTCCTTGGCACCCGGAGTGCTTCCGGGGTGGGGATGAGCACAGACCTGCTGCTTTCACCCGGGTGTGGGAGGATGCAGGGTGTCTTTTCCGTCTGACTGTGGGAGCCTCCCCTCCGGGTGGGGGACAGAGGTGGTGCGTGGGCAATCTGCTGGCTCATCGAAAGCACGTTCCTGCTGGGTGCTGGCACCCCATTTCGCAACTCCCAAGGTGTGCTGGGGAGTGGGTCTGCCTGGAAAAATCCCCCCCCGCCCCACACACATATCGCTCGTTTGCCGCACAGCCTTGCCAAGCATCCATGCCAGTGCGTGGGTTGGAGGAGCGTGCTTCTGGGTCTCCCAGCACTGGCCAAAGGAAGGGGATTCGGGGCACGCATGGGGGTGAGGAAGACCTTCACCCACCTAGCCCAGCACAGCCTGAGGCTTGCCTGGGTCTGCAGCCTGGTAGCAGATCCGTTTGTTCCCAGGAGAGCTTCGTTTGTCAGGCTGTACGCAGCTCTAAATAACACTGTGAGCCATCGCTTCCTGCCTGGAAGGAAGCCGAGCAAGGCTCAGAACTGCAGGAGAGGAGGAAGGTGTTTGCATAGGGCAGGCTGGGACCATGCCTGTCGGAAGACTGGGGCAGAGGGTGGACGACGTGGGGTTGTGCTACCGTACAGCTTCATGTCCCCAGGGCGGTCACTGTAAGAAATCATTGTGGGAAGCTCAGATTTGGGAAGCCCTCTTCACATTTCTCGATGGCAAAACCACTCTGCGTGGTCTTTTCTCTGGGCTTTCCGAGCTCTTCTGGGCTTCAGGAAAGGTCTTCCTAAAAAATGCATGTACCTTTCTGAGGTACAGCACTTCTGTTTAATAAACCCAAGCGAGGGACAACCTTCCAGTGGGGCAGGGCATTCAGAGCAAGATGGTAGTCCTCTCTTTTTGGGGCACTCAGGTTTTGAGGAGCAGAAGATGCTATATAGAAATGAAAAGGGGAGGTGCAAAGAGGGAAGAAACCAGGTACTTTTTCAGCGTTGATGTCCATGAACTGCAGGTGCCTTGCAGAGAGCATGCAACCAAAGACAGGCTGCCCCTCGCCCAGTGGGTCCCAGCTGGGACCACTGTGGCTCTGACCATGTGTCCCCCCTGTGCTGCTTCACCACCGTTCACTTCAGTTTCTACCAGCACTGCAGCTTTCACATCCCGAAAAATGAATGCTCTTCTGGCTCCTTTCCAGATAGGTTAAAAACCAGATGCCTCCCATTCAAATTCCAGTCTACAGCCTGGAGCAAGGTTAATGCGGGCCGTTGGGCGGGCACATTGGGTGTTGGAGGAGCTGGGTGGAGGTGAGGGTGCAATGAATTAGCAAATCCTTGGTGTTGTCAGGGAGATGTCTCTTTGCAAAGGGACTGGCTTTCCCCCCTTTCAATGTTATCAAGCCTACAAACACACTAGCGTATCATCAAAAAAAGAAAAGGCCAAACCCCAAAACCAATGGTCGTTTGTGGAAGGTGTGGCAGAGCATCCCACATCCGTCACCTGTCATGGGTGTTTAATGTACTTGCTTTTTACAGGCTGGTGTTTAAAGGCATGGGGATATCCCGTCCGGATGCCGTCATTGGGAAGTGCAGAATGATTCGGCATTCCCGGGACCGGAAGAACGAACCCAACCCCGAGAGGTGCGTCTCCCCCAGCAGATCCAAGGGCTGCCTCCCACCCCTGCTGCTCCGGCTGTTATCCTACAAGCGTGGGGTCGTTTACCCGGTGTGCAGGACGCCAATACCAACAGGCACGTTATTGCATGTTTGCGCAAAGATGGGTGCTAGGTGGTTATTCCACAAAGCTAGCACCCATCTTGGCGCAAGCAGGCAATAACGTACCTCTACGCTGTGTGTATATTGGCGTCCTGCGCACTGGGTAAAGGACCCCACGCTTGTGGGATACAACACGGCTGCTTGGCTTTCTCTTGGCCATGCAAATAAGCCCGATCGCAGAAAGCCTGCGGCCATCTCCTCCCTTGCCCCCTCTCTGTTCCCCACGCTGTAAGCTGCCCCCTTTCCCTCACCAGTTTATTACCTTATTACTGACCTTCTCCCCAAGATTTCACTATGGCACAAATGCCTCTTGCCTTTTTTTTTTTTTTCCCTTAAACACAGTAAATTAAGCTCTGAGCAATTTGTTTCCAGCGTATAAAACCTGTGCTCTACTGTAGAGCTGGAAAAGGACCTGTGTGATTTAAAAGCTTGGCTGCTTTTTCCTGGCTAAAATTTGTCCCCATAGGGATGCCTTTGCCCTCTGCTCAGGCTGGCCAAATCTGGGACCCGTACTGATACTCGGGTTGTTCTTAAAACACAGGAGATGCCGCCTGAGAGGCTGTAAAAATGTCACGCGAAGTTCGGGTTGTTTAAACATTTTTTTTTTCCCTTTCTTTCTTTGTTCCCCCCACCCTCTTCCGCAGGTTTGACCGAATTGCTCACACAAGGGAGACAATGAGCTCTGACGGCTTAAATACACTATCGTACAAGGTGTTAAGAACTGACAAGTACCCTCTGTATACAAAGATCACAGTGGATATTGGCTCGCCAAACAGCTAACATCACAGACACAAGAGAGACCTTGCCTGTGTTGCCCAGGACATCTGGCCTCACTGATTCTCTATATCTGCTGTTTTTTATAACAGTTGCAATGAACGAAAAAAAAAAAAAAGACCTGTTCTGGCCTGCCAAAGTGTCTCCAAATTGGTTGGACAAGTGCTTTTTTTTTCTTTCTAATTCCAAACTTGACTTTACACAACTTTCTAGCTCTCCATTGTTTTGTAAGTCCAGAAGCTGTACATAAGAGTTGTAAATATTTACTTTGCCAGAAAACGTTGAATCTGATCTATTTGCTGCAGTGCTCCCCATGTTGAGTTAATTGCCGGACCCAAATTTTACTGATTACAGCTATGATGCATCAGCAATTACTGCCCATGATAGTTTGATATTTTAAATGAGGTGGATGGAAACATTCCTTTTAATTCATTCCTGGTTTTACTTTATGAAGGACTGTAAAATGCTGCTAAAATTGTACACGTTTACGCTTTGCATTAGATTTTTTTTTAATGGAGACAATATCTCATGTTTTTTTCTCATAGTGACCAAAACAAACATCTTCTCTGTGTGCAGAGCAAGTGTTGAACAATCAAGCCTGGATTCAATGAATGTCATTATTGCTTTTAGTCTCAAAGGAGGCTTTGAGTGAGTTGAGCCAGAGTTTGCCAGAATTTGCCAGTGAGCTCTCTGCGTAGGGTGGGAGCTACACAGATGGCATCTGCGAAAACCACTGGCTTCACATAACCTTACTTCTGGATGTGGTGGTGACTTTTTGCCTCAGCATGCCACCGTCTGAGGTTGGGGGGGGGGGGAGGGGGGCGGAGGGAGGTGGTTTTAGTTTTTTTCCTGAAATAAAGATGAATTAATTTCATTGCGCGATGAAATTATGGCCTTAACGTTTGCTGACACTTGTTAACAGTGGTAGAAAGTTACCCCGCTATTTAAACATTGTCTGAAGCTTCCTGAAACCAAAATTTTTCTTGCAAGATCATGCATAAAACTTGAATTCACTTATTACTTTTGTTGTTGTTGTAACATTTTAATAACTTTTTAAAGTAATTTGTATATCATAAGCAGTATATTTAATACCAGATTAAACTAGGGTGCAGCATAATAGGATATGATTCAAGGCCTCCTTTATCTTCAGACTAGTAGGCTTTTTATGTGCGTCATTATATATAAGCCATGTATTATATTTGCTCTGCGTATTTGTGCATGAAATCTCCTGCAGTGCTGAGCTATTCACAGCAGGGCTGACATCCGATCAATTTTTCTTTGCCTAAAGCCTGTTGCAATGTGTGTCCTCTATCAGGAAACTCCCTTCTGATTTTCTCAGGCTTTGAGGGACATGCACGTTTTGGAGTACTACTTTTTGTCAGTGCACCAGGGCACCACCTGTACAGACACCCTGCTCTTCCTTCCCGTGACTGTATGAAAGCCTCAAGCGCTGACACCCTCGGAGCTGGTTTAAGTGATTTAAAGCTCTCAGCCAGAGCTGAGAACTGAATTCCTTCTGGTGAGTACTTTGCCACCAGCTCTGACCACAGCAATTTGCACTTCCTTGGCCTGTGCTGAAGGCTGTTGAAATCAGGGACACTCGTTGTATTGGGGATCATCTTCAGCACTGCCTCTTTTTTTTTTTTTTCCTTTTTTTTGATGGTTTTTTTTTTGGTTTGAGTTGGGTTTTTGTTGAGACCTGAAGGTTTTGCTGAACCCTTGTGCTGCAGGGGTGGGATCCTGCAGGGGTGGGGACAGTGCGTTTCTTCTTGGGCCAGCAGTGGCTCAAAGTATGCACGGAGACTTTAATTACAGGGGAGACACCCAGCTGCCTTTTCAGTCTCCCTTTGAAAAAGTGTTCACCCCCTTTGTTTAAAAGCTGTTGCTGGCCAGGCTTGCTGCTTCAGTCGTGCTGGGAGCTGAGTGAAGGTGGGCTGGCATGGAGCAGGAGTGAAGCACAAGGAAGCAGCGTTGTGTTTAAGAGCCATTCTCTTCTGCTTATCGTTGCATTAAAAAAATGACTCCTTTTTGGCAGGTCAGGCTCCAGCTCTTGCAGATACAAAGGGGTACAAGAAGAGGATGTGTTACAGAAGTCAGGTCAAATGTCTACCTGTAAAACATAGGTGTAGCTGTAGTCTGCACCAGTAATGGAGACACAGGCGAGGACTTTATTTTTTATTATTTTTTCAAAGGTGCCTTAGAAGCAGGGCCCTGCTCCCACAGGTGGCAGATCAGCACCAAAACTCATCAAGGCTCCACTGAAAACCCCAGGTCTCTGCAGAGAGCACCTCGATTTTGTGCCGAGCCTTTTGTAAGTTGAAGAGTTGGGACCTTCAGCTGTAGCGGTGTCTGTCTGCTAACAAGCTATGCAAAGGGGCTACCTGTTGTAATTGAGTGGTTGGGGGGGGGGGAGGGGGGGACTCCTTGCCGTAGATTCTCTGAAGATTAGAAAAAAGTTAGTGTAACAACTCATTGTTTTGCTGTATGCTGAAATCATTGAATATCATGGAGCTGGTCTAAGCACTTGTTTCTGGCTGTTGCAATCAAAGATTTCTACACATGTGCCTTGAAAGAGAATAGAAATGGAAACTGGAAAACCAGGAAACCTGAAAACTATTTCCAGCAGAGAGACACTAACGGTGCAAGAAACTGTCGCTTAGTTTCTCTTCTACTGCTAAAGCCACAAGCCACGTAAAAGACGAAGCTGCCTTTCGTTGCTTGTTTCGCCCTTTGGTGCTGACCCGTGATTTCCAGATCTCTTTGTCCCTGTGTAAACTGTATCAGTCAAACTCACAAAATGTTCTTGACTCAACCTGGCCATGAAATTTGTCTCCCTGGGATTTTTGGGGGCCTTTCCTACAAACGCTCATGTTGCACAGAAGTGAATTCTGGCCGTGACCTGTGGTGGGTGGTGTTTTTTCCTCTCCCGTACTGGTAGCAACATTCAAAGTGATACTGTGTGTAACAGTTGAAACCCAGAACAAAGAGCTGCAAAGGAAACGCTAATGTTTGGTTTCTTTGGGATTACTGTTTGCTTGTTAGGACGAGGGTGGGTCCTGGCATGCAGCTTTTCCCTGGGATGTTACTTGTGTACTGGACTGCTTATGGGTTTCCTGTAGATGGTTTTGCTTTTGCATTTTTATCATTATATACCAATGGATGTATAATCCAATGTTCCTACTTTACTATTGATGTCAAATAAAGTATTTTCAGTTACGACGCCTGGCAGCATTACTCTGAATTACCCCTCCAGCTGGGTGGGTTTCTGGCTGATGGGGTGGACTGGGCCATGCCTTAGCCTTCTTGCATTAACTTTCTGCAGCTTTTCCCCCCTCTGGCTGCCCCCCCGAGTGGATTTCTCTGCACTGCAAAATTTTTACCGGCATTAGAGAAACAGATCCAAGAGTCCCCAGATGACACCATAAAACTGTAGGGTGGTTCGTCTACCTGTGGGTAGGGGGACAGCATGCAAACCCCTCCTGAAACCAAGGCAGGGGACACAAGCCCTCACCCAGGCTGTCAGCTGCTTGGGAGAAACGGGCCACTGCTTGCTCCCCGGGTGCTTGTGGGTTTGGCTAGAGTGTGGAAATGGAGAAGTCATTCCTGGGAAACTGATGCAAATGTTTGCTTGTGTTCCTTGGCACCTTCTCAGGAAAACAGTTTCCATGGAAGAGATCTTTCTGGCTGCAAGACTGTGGCTAAGGCTAGGGAGCTGGAATGAGGTCCCCAGCGCTCTCCAGGGAGAGGTGGGCCTGTTCCCAGCTGGGACCAGCTACCAGGCTCTGGGGTCCAGGCTGGCACAGTGGGCAGGACCCAAGCCCCTACAGTTGCTTGGAGGCATGCTCTGAAGACCATATTGACAGAGGGCTCTGGAAGAGGGCACTGGCTGGCCCCTGCCTGTTTCATCCCTCCAGGGCTGGCTACTGGGGCACCGGGGACAGTGCAGGAGCATCATCGTATGGAAGTTGCCAGCAGACCGTGGTGCAGCAGAAGGCTTGGACAGGGATGCAGCGGGGGAGGCTGGGTGGTCCCTGTGGTATCTTTCATTGACTTTTGGACTCTGAAAGGCCTTGCACAGGAATCACGGGTGTTTTCTTCTCATGGTTCAAAGTCTGGTATCTCTGGGCAGAAAAATGGTCTGAGAGGGAGCTTCTATCTTCTCCTACTTCTGTCCCCAGAGTATTGAGCTGTTTGTCCCCTCTTCTGCTCGGGGGGGGGTGAGGATTGGGCAGGAGTCACACAGCTCAGGGGCTGGAAAAAGCCCTGTGTGGAAATTTCATCCCTTGCTGAAAGAAGCAGCTGAGAAGCACCAGTAGGATTTCAACCTTCTCCCCACTGGCTACCGAGGCTTCTCTGGACCAGATCAGCATGTGGCTTGTAAAGGATCCCTTGACTCTTTTGCTGTGAGACCATACTTGCTCTAGCAGAGCTTCCTTCCCCACCTCCAGCTCCACCTCCCTGCCAACGGCCAGGATGGGTGAGCAGAGGTCTCCCACATTTACCCCACATGTTTATGCTGCTACACCTTCCTGTTCTCCAGCCCATGGGGAAAAACCAACAAAAAAAGAGGCTGCTGTTAGAAGGAAGAAAAGGACTAAGCTAGAGTTTGCTGATCCTTTTCACCCCCTTGGAAGCAGTCTGAAGTGGGTGTGATTGCCCTTTGCTCTTGCTCTGTGTCTTAGCACAGCAGTGCTGACACTGGATCTGTTCTTATTTGCCTATGTCCCATTTGCAGGATGTCTGTGCACTAGAGGACGATGCACCCATGCAAGACCTCTCTTTTCTGTCTGCCCACGACAGCAGCCTGTTTTCCTTTTCCATCCACTGCTCTCAATGTTACTACCAGCAACGCAGATGTTATTGCACAGAGAGAAGATCTCTGCAGTCAGAGGTGACTGACTTCTCAAGCCTGCACTAGATCTTGCAGTGAAGAGCTGAGTGGGGAAAACAAGGGACTGGGTTTAAGTCCAAAGCCTGGACTTGTGGACTCTTCCTGGTTACCTTCCTGCCCTTCACCTGCTTGAAAATGATCTCCAAGAAGTCTTGCTCCATTATTTTTCCAAGGATGAAGGTATTGCTTACAGACTTTCCCAGATCCTTCTCCTTGCCCTTCTTAAAGATGGGCATAATATTAGTCTTTTCAATCAGCTCTTTCCCAGTTGCCATGATATTCCACCATGACTGACTTCATTCACATCATTTGCAGCTTCATTCACATCAGCCACCACTGTTAGCTCCTATGTGTGAGTGGCACCCGTTCCAATGGATATAAGCATGTCCAGCTTCTCTAAGCAGTCCTTAAAACCCACATTTTGCACTCCCATCTCCTTCCCAAACCATGCTGGTGAAGGCAGAGATCTGGGGGCAGGCTTTTCCTGTGAAGATGCTATAGAGATCCATTGATCATTGTAGTCTTTTCCATGTTGTCCAGCACCACGCTGTCTCCTCCATCTGTCAGTGGACACACATTTTCCCCAACTTCTAGCATGCCTGTAGAGTTCTGTCACACTACCCTTGATGACCCTCCCTAGTCTGAGTGGTAGGTTGTCTTGGACCTGCCTGATACCACCTCTAAGTATCCAAGCAAGCAATGTTTACTACATTCTTTTGCTGTCTGTTGTATTTCCCATTCTTGCATGCATCTTTTTTTTGCATTTTAGTGCAAGAAGCTCCCTTTTTAGTCAAGGAGGACTTCTACTGAAATTCCCTGTCTTCCTGCAGAAGGGAAGGCTTGGGAGATTCAGGATCGACACTGTGAGAAACCCCTTCCCCAGGAGGGTGGTGCAGCCCTGGGACAGCATACTGGGGTGGCGGGGGGTCTCCATCCTTGGGAGGTTTCAAGGGTCAGTCAGTGGTTCCCCAGCTGTGTGACCGATACAGCAACAAACCAGCCCCTCGGGAGCACCAAGCCAGAGCCAGTGCAGCAGCAGGAGAGCGCAGTCCCTGTGCAAAAGGACACTGCTGTTTTGGTGGCCAGGAGCTAGGGCCATGGATGATGCCAGCAAGCCTGGAGAAGCCTGCAGGGCACTGCTGGGGAAAGAGCGTGGAGCCAAATGGTTGCCTGTGCTTTCCAAACCCGCTTTGCACTGTGTTTCAAAAGCCAGAACTCAGTATGGTATTTACCACTGTGAGTGTCTGCCCGGCTGGAAGAGAGAAAGGGAGGAGCTGTGAAGGTTTCCATGCTTGGGTCCAACTCATCCAGAGCTGGCAAAGGGATGCTGAGACCAAATCTGGGAGCATTTCTTCCAGGCATCTGCGGAGGTGCTGGCTGCTGGCACGTAGGACACTGCAGTAAGAGCTCACTGACTGGGGTTTTTTTACACCCTCCAACTTTCTCTTGAGAGGCAGAGAAACAGCTTGGTCAAAAAATGCAAAACATTGGCACTCTCCCATGTGAAACAGAGACAGGCTGAAAAGTCACCCCTCCAGCAGCACCCCACCTATCAAATGTCCCAGTTTTCTTTTTCCAAACCACAATCTGGAACAAAAAAATCTCATTTGAAACAAAATCTAAAAAAAAAAAAAAAGTCATCACCACCATGTCTCTTTCCCATGGGATTTAGAGGCTGCTCTAAGGGAAATGCATGGATGAATCCTCACAGGGAAGAGCAGTGCTGATGAAGGGGATCTCGGCTCAGAGCATCACTCCAGGGGCAGGATGTGCTCCGGCAGCCTGGCAGGAGGTGTCTCTGCAGCATAATTATTGCCCTCCCCATCTCCAGAAATACTCTCGAGACGCATGGGCCCAATGAAGAGTGTGACATGCCAGAGAAGAGACCAGCACTGGAGAAAATCAGCTTTGAAGGGAAAAGAGATTATTTTTCTGCTGGTGGTACAATATCTTCACCTTTCCGACTGCAGCATGACCAGGGCAGATGTGTTCTTACAGAGGAGGCCATGCTAGCTCAACCCAGGCACTGCATGCAGTTCATGCATCCAGTCGCTAAGCATCAATGCCTGGGAACATGCTCGAGACAAGGACGTGCGAAGGCTGTGTGAGGACACCAGTGGCACAGGTGAGATGGGTGTGGGGGTGAAACAAGTCCATGGATGCAGTTGTGCTCTCAGAATGTCTGAGTTTTGCCCATTTCAGGTAGAAAACACTGCCTTTCTGCCTGTGTCTGTACAACTCACTTTTTCACCCAGCTGCTAAAAGTTTGCACCACGTATTTTCCAGGTCTGGGCTGTTTTCCAAAGTTTGGTCTAAGCAGGAGTCTTACTATGGAGCACAAAGCTGAGGGGATGGGTTGGGTGTCTCTGGAGCAATAGGAAGGGGAAGACTACAGCTTCCACCTCACTTGGACAAACCCCCGAGTGACCTAATGTGAATTCAGATTTACCCTGGCTTTGAGCAAAGGGATTGAGCAAGAGCCCTCCAGAGATCCTTCCCTGCCTAAATCATTCCAAAACACCATCATTCCCTTAGAAAACAGTTGCTGAGGCAGCAATTGACTGTGGTTTGGTTACCTCTAACTTGCATGAACATTGTGGTACTTCTCACCAGGAATCCTCTAGAAACAAGGTCCTAGCATGCCTCGTTGATATAATGAGGATTGCGCAGATAACATTGAGAACATGAGTAGAAATTTGGGATTGCTCAGGGAGGTCCACCTAGCAGCCCTCAAAGTTGTGATCTCGCTGAAATGAGAATTTCTGGTGGACAAGAAGCCAGGTGATTGCAGAGGTGGTGTGAAATCAGAGAGGGTACAAACCCTTAACATGTACAGGGCAGCTGAACATTAGAGTCAGTGGTGGCAACTGCAAACTGCAGGGCTGTACCCAGCTGACATGGCACTCTGCCTGGGAGTTTGCCCTCTGTAAAGTAAGCTGCTTTGAAAACCAACGTGTCTAAAACACTGCCACTGGGCCACCTTTGAAGCATTTTGCTAAGGAGTGCTCTGTCCCACAGGTGCTAGATTGTAATGCTGCCCAAAATCATGATTAGACACATTGAGTTGATACACAATAAAGCTGCACTGAGGACTGGAGCATTAGGTAGGAGAAATGTGCACAAAACCCCATGCTCAGACACACTCATAGCACTATGCACCAGCCTGGGTGACACTGGCAGCTCAAAAGGGTTTTGTCAGGGTTTGCAACCAGGCAGATGGTGAGAATCCATCCTTGGAGATGTTCAGATACCATCTGGACATGGTCCTGGGTGACTGGCTCTAGGTGGCCTTGCTTGAGCAGGGGGGTTGGACCAGATGATCTGCAGAGGTCCCTTCCAACCTCAGCTGCTCTGTGGCTGCGTGTGGTCCCCAGGAGAGCAGGGCTGCATGGAGCAGGGGCACTCACAGCCCCACAGTCGTCCTGCAGCAGTGATTCTGGGGACAGAAAGCCCCAGAAACACCACATTCAGCATCCTGGCACTTCTTCAAGGTGTCTGAGTTTCTAGACAGCTCTTAGCCCTCGTCCTCCACCCCCTTCCCCGCACGGCACCAGCGGGTGTTGCTTTCCCACGCTGCAGCAGGTGCCTGACCCTGTTGCTCAGATGTGTTTCTCATTGCACAGCTGCTGCTGCTTTCCTTTGGTATACTTAACACAGCCTTTTCCCAGCTTTTGAGGTTGCTCACCTAATCGACCGCCAGTGAGTTATTTATAGTCCTGGAGCCTCTGCTTTTGACCTGTTCCAAAACTTTCAAGGCCTCTACTGCTATCACACTTACATCGCACATTAATAACAAGAGACACCTGGTACCACGGGACAGTTCACACACCAGGCACTCATGACAAGCTGGCAACAAGTACAACAGGCCAGGACAGGGTCCTGGTGCAGTGGGAATCCACTGTTTCAGTGTAAGGACTGGGGCTGTTACCAGCAGCAGCAAGGTCCTTCCTGGCGGAGACCCGGGCAACAGCAGCAGGTGGTAGGAAAGCAAATCAGAAGTCTCAGAGCACCACGAAAATGCTGGCAAACTCATCTTGCAACAATGCAGCAAAGCTCACTGTGGGACCCTATGGGAAGGGGGAATATTTATTTTGAAACTAAGCCGGTTTCCTCACTGACTCACAAGGATGTCCAAGATGGGAGCATCCGAGTGGTCTGTCCAGGATGCGAGCACCAAAATGCAAGCAGTCTGTCCAGGGACACTTAATGGTGATGCAGTGTAAAAGGGACACTCACTACTGAGGTTTTACCATGCTCCTGGGTTGTTACCTCAGGAACTGTGTGCTGCTTTTGAGTCTTGTCTTTTTGTACCCATTAGGAGCTAATGATGATCATGGTCTCCTGTCTCTCCTCTTCTGGGAACCATTAAGAAGCAGTCACTGCCCTTTGTCTCCTTATCAGGATGCTTTATGTCTCCTACCCTGTTCCCTGTCTTCCCATCACTATTTTTAATGGCTTCAATATGCCCATTAGGCTGTCTCATATTTGAGACCGTCCCTGGTTTTGGAGTGGTCTGGAAAGCCAGTAGGACCCCTGTAATCAGCTAATGAAGGTGCTGTCCATGGCTGCCCGGCCTGCGGCTGCTCCTGCCACTTGTTCTTGCAGGTGCTCCCATACACACGCACTCTCCATCCACACCAGCCAATGTTTTCATTGCAGTTCCTCACAGAAAAAGAAAACTGGCACAGTATTTCCAGCATGAAGATAAAAGAAGTAAGGGGAAGGGAACAGTTGGCCACTTATCCAAACATCAGTTTGGCACTCAGGATCAGCAAAGAGGCTGAAAACTGCTATTGCAATCAGCCGTGAGGCACAGCATTGTCAAACAAACTTGTTTTCTTCTATTTTTCTTCCCTCAAAAAACCCCAGTACAGGATTATTGCTTCAATCCAACAAAGGGAACGGTGTTTGTGTTACATAATCAGAATTCCTCAAAGCATTTTTGACTTAATATCACCTGATGCTTTGGTAAGACCCATGCCTTACGCAAAAGAAACAGAGCTTAAAAAGTGGTTCAGTGACCTTTCAAAAAGTAGCTGTTACAAAACCTTTATGAAGTTTGCAGATGGCAGAAACATGGTGGCATAGCAAATAATGGCCCTCTGTTACAGGAGGCTCTGGATCTGAATAAATCATTACAGTCTGGTGAAATTAACTTTAATAAATAAATGACAGAAATGCAACCGGAGGCCAGTAATGCCAGATGTGAGATCTGCCTTGGAAAGCAGTGTTGCAGAGAGACTGAAGTGTATCTGTGGGTAACACCATGAGCTCTTTGTGCTGCAGTTAATAGGGATAATGCAACCTCCAGCTGTAAGCAAGTGGGTAACAGCATTAGAAACAGAGGGATCTTGCTTCTGTGCACAGCCCTGGTAGGAAAAGCACTCAGTTGCTGTTTGTATTTCCAGAGGAACAAGGAAACACGCATATTCAAAGAGGCTGCAGAAATGAGCAAGGAGTGCTACAGCAGGAAGATTACTTTGTGCCACACATCTGAAAGGGAGAGAGCATCTCTGAGCCCTGCTCAGAGGTACAGCGCAGCAAAAGGGACCGCTCTGATAGTTCCCTCTGACCTTCAGTCTTTCCATCAATAAGGTCTCTGCTTTGCTCCTTTTTTTCCCCTGACACTGGGTATGTCTCTGGGGAGGAGGCATCGACAACTTTGCAGGTAACTTCTACGGCTCTGTGTTGTGACTATAAACCAGGGCTCAGGCTGCAGAGCTGGTTACCTTCAGGGGTCAGGAAGAATATCCCCTTCCCTGGCCAACTGCATTTTCTCTTTTAAACCCTCACAACTGTTTTATCAGAGATGAAAGCACTGAGCGCATTTGGCATGGCAGTGAGTTAAAATGATCAACATGTGCAGGATGCTTGAATGGTACAGGGTGGACAAGCAAGGCTCACCACACCTGCGAGCTGGGATAGACCTGCACATCTGAGGCTGTTCCTCTGGGTGGACGATTTCATCTTGAAAGGCTGAAATTTTTAATTCCTAATCTTGGCTGCGCAGGCTTTTGCCAGATCTGAACACTGAGGGCATCCCCTTTGTTTCTGGGAGCACAGCACGAGTCCCGTGAATTGGGTGTGTCAGGAACAGCCAGGTGAATGCTGTGCATCTACCTGCCCAAGCACTGTCCGTCCATCTTTCCTTCTGCAGGTTGTCCAGCCAGGGGACCTGCTTTCTCTTACCATTTATTTGCCAAGCCACAGATGTGCATAGCCCTGGGAAAGCGACCTCGGCTCTGCCAAATCCCTTACTGCCCGTCAGTGAGAGAACAGCCTCTCCACAAGCATCAGGTGCGAAAGCCCCAGCATGGGGTCAGCAAAAGTGGATGCAGACATCTGGTTTTAGCAAACCAGTTCTTCCTGAACTCCAAACCAAGAGCAATGCAGCTTTTCCTCTGTCCCGGGGAGGAGGGGACTAGACCCTGGACCTCGGATATTTTCCAGCAGAGCATTTATACAAGGCCTTCAGCAGTCTGCCAGACGAGTGCCACATGGCCAGATAGACGTTAAACAGAGCTGGTCCCCGAGGGGAGCAGTGGCGAGGACAGGGGAATCTTGGCAGCTGAGTGCAACACAGCCCAGGACAGGGAGGAAAGCAGATAAGCCCCCAAAAATCCTGCTGGGCGGAGGGGCAGCACAGCTGCACGGCTCCCCGAGGAGAGGCCTGGAACCCGCATGTGCTCTTGGTGAAACAGCCTTGTGACCACAAAGCCGGGGGAAGCCCAGTGGACGGCAGCCGAGGAGAGGAGCTGGGGTGGCTCATGGGCAGAGGGGAGCAGGGATAGCTGCCACCCCCCGCCCCGACCCCGCCGGTGTATTTCTTCCTTCTCTCCATCTGCCCCAGAGCTGCCCCCCAGCCCACACCAGCGGAGCTGATGTTAATGCAGTTAATGCAGGGGGAGGCGGGCTGCAGAGTCCCATCCTAAATCAGCCGGAGCCAGGGGAGCTTGCTTGGTGCAGTTGTCAAGTCGACCGCCTTCTCCTTATCTCTGTTGTGATTATTTCCCCCCCCCCGCTGCATTCCTCGAATAGCAACATTTGTTTTGGAAATTCCTCTCCTGGAACAGTTTCAGGCTGGAAATCTGGGATGATGCGGAGGGGATGGGGACAGAGGTTGCACTTGCCCTGTGTGACAGGCTGCCCGTGTTCGCTCACGTGCACCCTCCGGGGTGGCTGGGGAAGCAATGCCCCAGTCCCGCAGCTGCCAAGCATGTGGTTTGTGTTGTCCCATCACTTATGGTCCCTCTGTGGTTCAGCATTTTGCTGCACAGCAGTGGTGGCACAGCAGAGCAGCCCACTCCCTCCCCCCCTGCTGCCCCAAATCCCAGCCCCTGCCCTGGCTTCAGGACTGTGCAAGCCGAAGGGAAAAGCGCTTCCTATGGCAGAAGGACTGCAGCTCAGCAGAAGGGATCTGGCAGCAGCACTGCCAACCCCTTTGGCATGTTTTGCTCTCTCTGGTGGCCATCATAACCTATTTTTTGTTATTTCCCACTAAGACATTCATAGCTGTGCTGGTTGAGGGAAGCCATGCAATCACAGATGAGTCTGTGAGCACAGACGTTTTGGAGGACAGCTGGTGATGAAGGGGCTCCTGGCCTGCGTTTGAGCACGCTGAGAGTGAGGCTAGTCTTTGGGCTGAAAACCATGTCCTGGGAAGTCAAGAACCAACGGAGGGCAAGGGACTGTGGCATGATCGTACACTTTTCACCTCTGAACAGCTGCTTCGTGTCCTGGCCCCCTTGAGAGACAGTTGCAAATCAAGCACACAGGGAACATCCTGACCCAAAGAGGACTTGATGGAGGAAAGGGTTGTTGGCACTGAACTGAGCAGTTGTGCTCTTAACCTCGGCCTGATGCCAGCAAAAGCTTGCCTGACTAGAGAGCAGATCAGTGTCACAGATCAGGGACTCGTCTGCCACGTTCCTGGGGAGCAGAAGACACCCGAGTGTGCTCATGCACAGGACCAGAGCCATGGCACAGGGTATACAAGACACTTCCCCACCTCTGAAACCCTGGGCAGGATGAAGGAGGGACATCCAGGTCTGTCACTATGTGCATGCAATGAGTGCACACCTCCTGCTGGCGGAGACCAGGCAGATGTCTATATGCCACAGCCTGGAAGCACTGCTGCAGGGACCCCCGAAATCTGCCTGCTACAAAGCTGTGCTGCTTCCAGCAGGCTGCAGGCTTTTTCTTCAGCCCCAGAGGCACTTCATCCACCAGGAAGGTTCTTAAAGTAAGAGGGCAAGTTCTTTGAACTGCAGACTGACCCCATCAGGTGAGCAAGAGAAGGGAAACAGCCTGTGAGATGCCCAAAAAGCTGGGAAGCATGGAGGTGGATCAGGGCTGAAAACCCTTGGTCATGCTCACAGTGGGTCCACACTGTGTCTGGAGCAACATCTGTGTATATCTTACCCTGGATCTACCATACCCAGCAAAACATCATCCTGAGGATCATGTATGTGTCTGTTCACATATGCGTTTCTGCAAGGTCCTAGCATACAAAAAGTTAGAAGAGACATCTTGGACTGGACCACAGGACAGAGAGTAAGGCTTCTGGGCTAGAGAGCTGCCATTTTCATGGCTCCAGGCAAATCTGGGTAGTTGTGGAGGGTCAAACCCACACACAGGAGGGTCAGTCCTGTGGGTCAATGCACAGAAGAGAAACAACACCTTGCACAACACCAAAATCCTATGGCAGAGAAAGCCTGAGTTGCAACATTTTTTGGGCAACCTCCAGGAAATAAATTAGCCTCACTTCACTGAGATTTACAAACACATTGCGAGACAGCTCCTGAGTCCCGGGAGCTGTGGCTGTACTGGGAGACGAGTTTGGGCTGTTCTGGCCCCACGGGCAGGCTCCGCTGTTGTTTGGGACAGATGTCCTATGCAGAAGATGGGGCAAAGAGTCTGCTCGCAGATTACAGTTCAAAGCAGCAGCTTGGCCACAGCTTTGGACACGGGGAAGGGTGAAACCAGCTGGCTGAAGGCAGTGATCCCTTAGAAGCGAGGTGCCAACACGTTCATAGAACAGAGGGACAAGAGACCACAGGGCCAAGAAGGGTGGCAGGGAGTGGGGGGGCAGCAATGCCTTGGGGGACAGACATGGGACAGGTTTTTCCACCGTGTGCTTTATTTAGGCTCCTTCCTGCTAGCAATCCTGCGATGCACCCGGAGGAGGAAGCACACGACCTTTCTCAGAGGAGTTTCATGTTTCAAGCACAGCTTGCTCCCAGCGCACCAGTATTTACACAGCACTTACTAGTCTCAAAACAGAGCACTTAAGGAAACATTGGGGGCTTCCCCACATCCTCACAGTGCCATTTGTAACCCGGACCTGCTGCCCAGGTGGGGACAAGGAACTGGTAATTTGAATCTGTTCACACAGTCTATGGGTGGGGACTGAATACTTCAGCCCCACCATCAAAAGAAAACCTATTTTGCCACACGTGTAAGAGAAAAGCCTACCTTGAATGCCAGAAAGGTTAACAGCACTCGCGTCACTAGTGGCATTACATCTTTTCCTGGCCCAGGGAGGGAGACTAGCCTCTCCATTTCTTACTGTCTTGGCTTTGGCTCCTTGCACATCCTGAGCAGAGACACCAAACCTCTTCCAGCACCCAAACCCTGCACGGTGACTGCGGAGGATCCTTGCTGGGTGCACAGCCTGGGCAGGGAGGCCCAGCATGGGCAGGTGCGTTCTGGGTGATGTCCTGCCTTTCCAGCCGGACTTTCTCCTGACCCCCCCCGTTTCCTCATTATAAGCAGATGCTCACAGATCAGGGCTGCGTGGTGAACTGCCCGGGAGCTTTTATGCCCTCTGACTCCCACAGACACAGAAGGTAGAGTTTGCATTGCTTTTGCTAACGGTAATTTGCAGCTCCCTGCTCTGTGCAGAGCCTCAGCTGCAGTACAGAGCACACAGTGGTGCTTGCTAGTCCTTCACACTGGTGGCTCCTGCTCTCGAGTGGCAGCTGCAAAGACCAAGACAGTTAACTCTGTGCCTAGGGAAGGACCATGCTTCAGCTCTCTTGTTGCTCTTACCTACGGGTCTGAACCAGTGTGTATCTGGACACAGCATTTTACACACTTGCACAGCCCCATCCAGCACATGGCAAGAGCACAAGCAGATATGCTCAGAGAATGCTAAGAGGAGCTTCACACCAAGTAGAGCATGATGTGTCCTTCAGGCAGGCATGAGCAGTCCCCATTCTGCAGAAGGGATCCCCTCACTTAGCTGGCACAAGAAGTGATTTGATTCTCTCTTTGACATATTTCCTGCTCTCAGGGTAGCTCAGACCTTATATACACTCCCCTCCCCTGCCCCAGCATTGCCTTTTTGTGTGCCATGCCCGGAGGGAAGCTGGGGACAAGCAGCTCTGTGCGCTCCAGGCCACCGCAGCAGGGAGATGCTGACTCACGCCTGCAGGTTGCCGTGGAAACCGCAGTCATCATGCCCAAAATGCCGTCATACTCCCTTCTGCAAACCAACCTCTGCCAGCCCCGGAAAAAATCAGCCGTGGGCCGAACCACTGCCTGGGAGACAGGGCTCCGACCCACTGCCAGCAGCGGAGACCGCAGGGAGAGATTCACCCTGGCACTGCTGCCTGTGGAAGGCAGTGAGAAAGCTGCATCCCCGCTGCCATCTCTCCTGCCGGCCCTGCAGCGGCTAGGCAGAGCAGGAGGGCAAACGAGGCAGGCCTGAGCTTCAGGAAGCCCTTTTTTGTGTTTCAGCTCCAGCCCCACCACAGACTCGGAGACTGGGTTTCCTTGCTGCTTCCCTGTGCAGTCAGACAGCACAAAGCTGCCTCCCCACCCCAAAGACCCCTTCTCAACGGGCGCACAGTGCTTTGTGGCCTCACATCTTGCTGCTGTCCCTGTGTGCCCAAGGAGGAGGATGCCCGTGGGAAGGTGGAAGCATGCACCTACCATCGTCTGGGAAAAGGGTTCCCACAGGGGAAATGCTGTTCAGACGCAAGGGAAAGCTCTTCCCTGCAGGAGGGGTGCAGCTGGGGACCAGAGGGCTGGTAGGGTCTCTGGTCTCAGAGATACCCCAAACCCAAATCGATAAGGCTCAGAACAACCAGACCTGATGTTGGGGTTAGCCTGCTTTGAGCAGGGGATGTGTTAGAGTGCTCCAGAGCTCCCTTCTGATCAAAGTGTTCCTCTGATTTCACGCTAGTATGAGCCAGCTGGTTGTCTAAGTCTCGCAGGACCTCTGAAGGACATGTCCGGTGGAAGATCCCCGTTCTCTGCGTTCAGGACTGTAACTTGCACAGCACCCAGCTGAGTCGTCCCTCCCACTGCGGTGACTAAATGCTGCTTGAGTCACTTGTGCCACTCCATCACTGCAAAGATGCAGGACACGTCCTGCCGAGTGACTGTTGTCTGGTGGCTGCTGAAGGTGTCAGTCACAGCGTTTGCTACCAGGAGAGGGGACCTCATGATGGGCCATGATTTAGCCTGGTGGCCTTCCCCGGGGAGGCAAATGAGGGACAAGAGCTGATGTCAGATGACATAACATTTCACCGTATGAGGATGTGGCCAAGAAAGAGAAGTGGCTCAGTGGCTGCAAAAGCCCAACCTGCAGGGTCCCCCGGCTTTAGGACCTCAGCATCTGCGGGGTGGATCGTTAACACCAGATCGATTTAGTCTTGGCTGCCTCTGGCAAAGGGCCCGTGAACGATCTGCAAAGGTGCGGGTGGAGGGAGAGACAAAAGGCCATAGAACGTCCCTCCCAGGCGTTGAGGGTGTGAAAAGGCCACTTGGGCACCTCCCACGGACAATTCATCTCAGATGCAGCCTCAGGGCAGACTGAACCCCCACCCGCCCGTTCCCTTCTGGGAGAGCTGCGTCCTGCCTGCACACAGAGGAGACGGGCAGAGGTGGCCCCGGACGAGGCCCCGTCTACGTTTCTCTGCCCCGTTTCCAGAACGGTGGTCACTGGAAAGTGGTCTGGCCCCAGGAGGCTCTGGCCCTTCACCCTGGGGTGGCTCCCGTCGCTTTGTCCCAGGCTGAGCCGTCCCCCTGCAGCACCCTTTACCCCTGTACCCCACCACGGGTCCACCTCACGCACCAGACCCGCCTGGGGCCAGAGACGCAGCCCAGCCCCTCCATCCATCCTCCAGACCTGCTCAGCCACCATGTAATGTCTCCCTGCACCAGCATTTCTTCCTGCCACGTCTCCTGTGCTCCAGCTGTGCCCATGTGCCAGCTGCTCTACCCCAACTCGCCAGAGCTTCGCTCCCTGCTGGGAAGCTGGCTTTTCCCGGGCCTGCCCCTGCTTCGGGCTCTCAATCCCGTGAATCCTGACCCAGTCCAGTTTCAGGCTCCTAAGGCTGCCCGAGCAGATGGAGCTGCTGCGTGTAATTCATCACTCACATTGATTACGCATTCCTGGTTCACTGACATCCCCAAAAACAAACGCCCATCTGTGTTCACATTTAAACATAGAAATGTTTTTCAGACCTGGTGTTAATAAAGGTTACTGATTTGCATTTGGGAGAAGGGGAAAACTGAAGAGAAGAAAAGGAGAGGCAGTTCTTGAATAAGCAATTATTTCTGTCATAAAAATGCCTGGATAGCTTTAGAGTCCTCTTGGATCTGAGTGCAGAGAGCAGACAGATGTTGCTGATGCTCTGCTGTATTAGCTGTTGGTCCAAAATCTGTGCCTGGACCTGATTAAACTGAAATCCTTCTCTTATATCTTCTCCAAAGCATTCCATCTATGGTAACACGAATGCACTAGACAAATGAGTCCAAAGCAGAAAAATCTTCCCCATTCTGACATTTCTGGACTAGGAATAATTACCTACAGGAAAAACTTCAGACCAAGGTCCTTATTCTAAGACCAAAGTCCCGTATCTTCCATCCCCCCACTGGGGTTGCTTGTAAGTGAGAGCAAACACAAAAGCCAGAACAAAGGGAGAAATTTAATTACTTTGTTTTGGGAATTTTGGTTGGAAAAATAAAACAGAAAGGAGTTCCTTTGTTAGCAAAGGCTGCGGCTTCTTTTGTGAGCAGCTTCCATGTGGTCGTTGGCTGCACATGAGTTAGTGATTATCCTGTTTCAAGTAACATGCAGAAAACTCTGAAAAAGCACCAGACATAATGACATTGCAATGTCTTAACAAATCAAATTTCTAACCCCTGCTGTCAGAGTTACAGTATTGCTGGGATTACAACACAAAATAAGGGCAGAGCTATAAAGATCCTCCTTTAGAGGAAATAAGTAACTTCTGCTAATGTTTAACTCTGTGGGCTGCTGTTGCACCAACAGCTCAGGGTGGAGACTGCTCCAGCGTTTCAGCAACCCCTGCTCCGCTAACACAAGATGGTACGATAGAAACCCACCCAGCAGAAACCACGGTGATAAAGGCAAGAGCAACACTGGAAACACGGTGTGGCCAAACAACGGTGTGGCCAAAGATCCCAGGCCTCCAGAGAAAACAACGCCTAGCAGAAGCAAAACATAAGAACAAGCTGAAAGACAGCAGACAATGCCAAAAACCTCCCATTTTGACTGAGAAAGGCACAGGCTGTGTTGCAAGACCCACCCTAACCTTTGCCTTTCCAGCATGCTGGGAGTGATGGCCCTGAGAAGAAGCAGAAGGGACAGTGCTGCTGGCACCCAGTGTGGCTCTCATGGCTGCACCATCCAGATAATGAGTTATTTAGGCCATGCCAGCAAACTGTATAGTGTTCACTCGAGTGCCTAACACACAGCAAAACAACTTGCCTGTCGTCTTCTGCCAGCATGCCTGCCCACTTCGGTCTCCCTGCTGAAACACTTGGGTTTCTGTCGGTCTGACAACCTGTGACCTGGCAGGTCCCCATGGAGGGTTGCGAAGGAATCTTTCTTGCACTTTTGCCAGCATCGTCACCCATTTCTCCTTACTATAATGCACTGTCTTGAAGAGCTTTTTGGACTCACAGAAACACAAGAGTCTCCAACACCCTTCCACTGGGCTGGCCATGCTCCTCCTTGTACAGCCCAGTAAGCAGTTTGCATTATTCACAGTGAGAATTACTTTTGGCCCATGTTAAGTTCATGTTCAGAGTTACCTCCGGGTGCTATCCAGCAGCTCCATCAGTCACCTCCCAACCTGGACCAATGCTCAAGGTTAACCCTCCCTCACCCGTGTGCACAACGTACTACTGGCACTTTACTAACTGGGCTTTGTGAGGATCCTGGTGGTCCAGTCCTCCCATTTAGAGAGGTCCCTCTGGACTGAGGCTCTGCCTTTCACCGTGTCAGCCACTCCCTCATAATGATTATTTCCAGCACTGTAAAAAAAAAAAAGTATGTAAGTATATATGTACATACACATGTATGTGTGTGTATATATATATATACACATATAGAACCCATGTTTTCTAGAACTTAATCTTTTGTCTGCAGACATGTGTTGCTGAACTTCTGGTTTTTGAAGTTCTCTGGCAAAGGAAGACTTTTATTAAAAGCAATAAAAGTAGAAATATCCAGTCTACAAAAGAGGAAAACAACAGGAGCCAGAGTTTTCTTCAGGGTCTTACCTGTGGACTCCTTGTGATGCTTATAATCATTTCCCTGACTAGTCAAACTTTGAATAGCAGGCTTTGTCCTGAGACATGATGCTGTTGGCAATTTAATTAAGCAATTGAAAAGCAACAAGGTAAATTATTTGTGAAGACTACCATAATCATTTTTCCAACATTTGCTATCATGCACCCTGAAGCCAGCATGTAACTGAGCAATGTTATCACTGGATGTATCCTAGGTGGGCTTTTTGTTTTGTTTTGTTTTCATTTTTACCCCACAAAGGTGTCCACAGAGTTTCTGCAGATGAGGGATGGTTGCTTATCCAGGTCTTTTTGTTGCATTCATAAAGGCTCCTGTAGAAGCACAGCAAACTGATGTTTGAAACTGAAGCGTGCCTTGAAAGAAGTCATGCTCCCGTCACAGGGAAGCACAGCCAGCATAGGTATCCGTTGCAACATTTTTCTTGGTTCAGGCACGTGAATGCAGCACTGCCTTCAGAAAACAGCCGTGCGTCTCAATTGTGGAGAGGCCTCCCCCAATTCCTGGGGCAGAGTTTTGGAGCGTGGGATGCTCCATCATGGTGCCATTTGTGAGAGGAACGTCAGGATGGAGATGGTCCAAGCTCAACTCTCCACACTCCCAATGGCCACGTGGGGCTGGGAGGGAGGAGAGGCTTCCTTTCACACACGTATCACTGCAGAGGTACAAAACTCTTCATTAAATGCCAGCAACAAGTCTCCAGGGCCATTCTTGGATCCTCTGCCAAGTCCATGGCCTTTATGTGTTGGCATGGTGCTGTGACCTGGCCAACAAGTCCGAGAGGCCCAAGATGGTTAAGGACCTGACACTGGGTGGCAGCCAACCTGCCCTTTTGGTATAAGCCAGGAGAAAGGTCTCCTAGGGCAGCAATTAAAGGAAGAAGGCTCTGTAAAGCCTCCTCACCACAACAGTGCTTGAGCTATGGCAAATTTATTCTCAACAAATTCTTGTTCAGAGGAACAAGAATGAAAGCCAAGTGAACCTGCAACGACAGCAGACTCATGGGAAAATTCAGGTAGGAGGGGACCTCCAGAGCGCCCAGCTCCAAACCCCTGCTCACAGCAAGGACAGCTTCAAGGGCTTGTACAGCCAAGCCAGGAAACCTCAAAGGTCTCCAGTAGGTTTCCTTGCTTTGTAGTGTGAACATTAGACCCACAACCAGCACTCATTGCATGGTGTGTCTCTGCAGATACCCTCAGCATAGGCAGGTACTGTGGGTGTGTTTATTGCCACTGTTACGAGCACAGGAATCCGCCACCTGAGCCCCCACAACTTGGATGGGCAGGGGGACAGGGCACCAGAGAGGGAGGAGGTCTCCATCTTTAGGGGGCTTCCTAGACACAGCTGCACCAAGCCAGAGCCGTCCCGACCTCGTGCTGGGAAGAGACCTGCCGTGCACCGGGGCTGGAGACATTCACAGGGCCCTGCTGGCCCCTGCGCTGCTGGCTCCTGTGCGACCCTGCACAGCACCCTGGGCTCAGCCCTGCCTCCCAGCCGGTCTGTGCACAGACAGGTGCGAGCGCGAGGAGGTGTGCGCACACCGCACTGCCCGAGGTGCACTGGGAGCTGCCCCGGATGTTCACCTCCACTACCCGAGGGCCATCTCCAGCCCCAGCCACCTCTGAGCTGAGCTGCTTCGGCACACTCAGCCCTGATACGAATGGGGGGTGTGTGTGTGAACTGGAGACCCCCAGAGGCTCCAGCACCAGCACTGCTGGGGGCCCGAAACCATGCGGGTGAGGCAAGTTGGTCATAAACAGTAGTGGCCGAAGGTGCTTTACTAAGTTACTCAGTGAAGCGCAAAACATGGTCTGTGGTACATAACTGAAATTAAATCACTAAGCAATGCCTACAGCTTCTCTCGTTGCAACAAATGAAGAAAATCCTGCTTACGTGCAAATAAATACCTGCTAAATCTGTCTTTGTTACAAGACATGGGTGCAAGCTGACCCACCTTGGCAGCTGTGGCATTCCCATCTTGGCTTAGGGGCCATTCTGCAGGCAAAGACGACAATGCAGAGACAGCTTTTCTTTTTCTGAATGTCAAGTAGCTGGCTTTTCTCCCTTTGCCAGGAGGAGCTGGGCTTCCCTCCACTCAGTTTGGGGTCCTGGCTATTAAAACAGTAAGGGGAGGCTCCCAGCAGGTATTTCCAAGACTCTCAAACTTTGACTTCAGCCCCTGTGAGGTGTGTGCTCCTCAGTGACAGGATACTTGGGGATCTCATCCAGCCACCCTGCTGCATGCAGATATTAATGCAGATATTAATTAAAAAAAAAAGAAACCAAAACACTTTTAATTGGAGGATTCTGCTTCTCTCCAAAGTGTGCCTTGTCCACTCTGAGGTTCGTTATGGTCAGGCTACACACAGAGCAGCAAGAGGACACCAGCTCCCATGCTGCCACCCCCTGCAAGCCCGGCAGCAGTACAGGCTGCTGGAGTGTCTCTGTCCCGGCGGTGGTCCCTCCCATCAGTCCAGCTCTCCCGTGCCAGCTGGGGAAAAAGCCTGGCGAGTTCTCCCCCTGCCCAGGCTCCCACACAGATGGGAGTTGTGGCTGTCCTGCACCCACTTAACCTGGGAGAAAGCACCCTTCTCCAGCGGGACGCTGCCCGTTCAAAGGGACAGCAGCTGGTCCCCTGCACTGAACGCCCCAGAAGAGACACCCAGAGACAGAGACACAGCCAAACGAAGCGCAGGCAGCTCAGACATTTTGAGGCACCAAAACTGCTTTTGTTTGGTGTGTCAGGGAAGAATGGCCTGAAGAGAGAGCTCTTGCTCTTGCCGCTGGTGCCTGAAATCCCAGCCACCTGGATGCTTTCCTGCCATGCCGCACAGGAAAGCGCGGTGGCCAGCATGTAACATCAAACCCCAGCCCTCTGAGCCTGCAGCTCGGGCACAGATGAGCCCGCTGCGCTGTCAAACCGTTTGTTTTGCTCCAGAGCCAAGCCTCAGTCATGGGCAAAGGCTTTTCACACTGGTGACGGAGCAACGAGACCACTGCTCCCAGGAGGGCAGACCGAGCGTCTTGCTGGTGCTGACGATCCCCGGGCAGGGACCGGGACTGGGGCTAACCCTGAAGAAAGGCTGCCACCTGCCAAGCCATGAATGCCACTCCCTGTCCCTTCCCTACTCCTGCTGCTCATGTTATCATGTCTCGCCTCATTTGAAAAGCGTCCAAGAGCCCAGCCCAAGCCTATGACTTGGAAATGTAACAGCCTGCAAGTTAAATACAATCAATCCTATTTAACGTCACCGGGGAGTGTCATTATTCATGATTAGTCTCCAGTTACATAGAAATTATTCTTCTCACAGTTCTCCCCTGCCTGCAGTCCTTAAAAATGAAAGGCAAATGTCTTGAATCAATTTTTGCCTGTGAGTAACAGCCCTTTCAGCGTAATTTCTAATTTCACTTCTAACCTTGAAGCAGTTTTTACATGAGTCACACATTAAAATCACTCCAACGGGCTGCAAGGTCCAGCTTCAGAAATAAATCTGTAACGTGGTTTCCCCTTCTAAGATGATACAGCCCAAGTACACCATGCCACATTTTGCTTTCAGGAGGCTTCCTCTGCTCTGTATGCACCCAAATAAATGCCTGGCTGTCTTCATATCACAAGTTGTTCAGGACTTCAAAAACCATGCAGGTAAGAAGCATAGCGGGCACCTGCATGAAAACTGTGCAGGGGTGCCTGTGGCTTTATTGGTTTAAGGCACCCCCGCACCAGTGCATAGTTCATGAGTGGCTTCTGCAGATGCTCTGTGCTAACTGCATGCAGAAACACTATGGGGCTGGAATCTGAAAGCCGTCCTCCATGGGAACTCCAGCCACTGCCTGTCCATCTGCAAGTTGTGCTGGATCTCCCCATGCTCCTCAGCTGCTGTCCCTCACTGCAAGCGGCAGGAAGCTTCCCTGCACAACCCAGTCCTAGCATTACCTCCCTTGGCCTCCTCCTTCCAGCATCCTCCTTCCCTAACCAGCCTTAGGACAGCTGCTCCTCGCAGCCTAGGGAAAGTGCCAGTGCTTCTGAGATCCCCAAGCCAGAAGTCAGAGGGCTGAGATGAAGCCGGTGGGCAGTCTGAGAACAGGCCCTTTACACGCTGCTGCAGACCCGTTCGGACCCCCAGGCACACACACGTGAGGAGCACCAGGCAAGGCCGAGACGCCCCATCACCGGCTGTTCACCCAAACCAGAGCTCAGGCCCCTCTGTGGCCAGATTCAGTCCTTGTCCCCGCAGCAGTGGGGTAGGCTTGGTCCAAAAGAAGATGTGAAACCTCAGTGGCTCAAGGACTGCAGGTGGCCTGCCACCGAACGTAGGTGCAGGAAATCTCTGACCGCACACAGGCCGTCCTTTCACCTCTCAAAAGGAGAAGTAAGAGTGGCTCCAGCTCTAACCACACTCCGTGTGAGCCGCCTTTGGCAGCAAGGCCACCTTCCACGGAAAGAGCGGTTCCCATGGCTCGCCCTATATGCCCGGCCAAGAGAGGAGGAAACCCTGGGCAGCTCTTGGAACACTTGCCGACCCACAGCACACATGTCTGATGGAAAGGTGGGTTTCAAACCATCCCAAGAAAAGATGAGAAAAAGCCCATAGCTAATGTTAGCTGTGGGAGTGGTCGCTATGTTTCGGGAGGAAGGCCTGCCGGCTGGTGTGACCTCAGCAGGCTGGAGGAATGGGCCAGAAGCAACCTTGCGAAGTTCAGCACAGGAGAGGTGATCCTTCCTCACCACGTAGCACTGCTGAAGACTCATCTCTGTACTGCGCTCAGTTCAGGGCTACCCAGTACAAGGAAGACACTGACAAACCGGAGAGAGTCCAGCAGTGACCACCAAGCTGGTGATGAGGCTGCGGCACAGGGCATATGAAGAGATGCTGAGGGAACTGGGCTTCCCCAGCCTGGAGAAGAGAAGCTGAGGGGGCCCCATAGGGGTCATCCACTGCCTAAATGGTGGTTACGGAAAAAACGGAGCCAGACTCTTCTCAGAGGCAGACAAGGCCAGGAGATGAGGCAATGGGTATATGCTGCAGGATGGGACATTCCAGCTGGGCATGAGTCCTCCATGTGAGGGTGGTGCATCTCAGAGACCACATCTCTGTCCTTGGAGGTGCGCAGAACTCGACAAGGCCCAGCACACCTGATCTAGCTTTGGACTGGGGAGTTGGACTACAGATCTCCAGAGATGCCTTCCTAACAAAACCTCCTGGCGACTGTGCATTACAGTGGGAGGGAACATGGCTGCCTTCCTTTGGGGCTTTCAGCTGCCCCCTGCTCTGAAACATCCCTAGTGCCCAGGACAGATATGAGACACTATGTACCTCTCCCTCACCACGCCTGGGCTGCTTTCCTCCTCCTGCAATGTTAACATGGGAGGGAGGATGTTTGGTGTGGTTTCTCCACCACCTGGCAAAGGCTGGAAGCCATGGTCCCAGCAGGCTTGCCTGGAAGAAAGGTCTGAAAACCCAGAGCTGAGCTGGAGCTGGCCCCACTGTACTGCGTTGTGCTGTGCACTTCCAGCAGGCCCAGGAAATAACACAGCTGCTGCAACTCAGAGCCCCCTAACATGCTTTTAGGGATCTTCTCTGCTACCTCTTCGACGAGTATTTCTGTCTGTGCATCCATGGTTTTACTGATGCAGAGCAGTGACTGAGCAGCCAGCGGAATGAGACAAGGGAGGGAAATGACTGCAGGCATGTATTAAAGTATTCAGCTTGTCCAGCTGAAAGAGATTTCTGCCAAACGATTTTATAAGGAATGAGGCATTTTACAGGAAAAGCAGGGCCTCTCCTCTCATTTCCTTTTCCCTCTTCTCTATGAACTTCAAAGAAAAGAGGGGTCAAAACAGAGGCCAGGCAACTGGAATGGAGTTCCTGAGCCCTAAAGCCTAATTAGTCCAAGATACATTTCATTGGCTCTCTCTCAGAGACAGGCCTAAATTACCAATCCTCCCTGCCGTGCCGCCAAAGGTCGGATAAAGCCAGAACGTGGTCCGCCGTTCGCAGGGCCCCAGCAGCGCCAGCGTTCTCGGGGGTCTCGGCCCAAGCACCGCTGGCGGCAGGGCTCCCCCAGCCCCCCAGGCTTCGTGTGGCCACAGCTAAAACACCCTCCCCAGGACAGGGATCATCCCCACCTCCCCGGTGCCTTGTCCCAGGGCTGCTGGCGAAGGAGTTGTGCCAACTACAACCCCCCAGCGCTGTGCGGCTGTTGCCCCTCACTGCATTGGCTGAGGCTACCAAAAGGCCGTCAGCGATTTGCAACTGCCCTTCCAGCAGTTTTAGGCTGATGTTAAACCCCCCTCCTGCCTCCCCTTGGCCAGGCGAGCCAAGCTAGCTTCTGCCAGCATTGCCTGCAGGCCACACGCCCCACACCCCTTCCCGCCTTGCAGCTGTTTGCTGGCCACCCTCCAGCTTCTCCGCATCCCTCCCCGATGGATGCCCAGCAGAGGGGATAATAATGTCCTTCTACCTGTGTCTCCCTGCATGGCCTGGCATGTGGTTTGCCTCACCAGCAACAAGAAGCAAAGCTTGGTTCCGCACAGGTTTAAGGACTCTCTGGAACCACACACTGATTTCAAGTCACACATCTCTCCCTGCAAGACGCAGGTCTTGGGGTGCGTTTTTTGGGGGGGGCCCACAAAAAATATTCTCAAGAACAGAGAAACAGAAATGACACAGGCTGTTTCCCCTACGCAGCCTTTCTGAAGATGTGGGCCTCAGAGGGGTGCATCTTATTTTGAGACTACAGCAAATGTGCTTCGACAGAAAGACTCATTTCCGGCCTTGTGGTCTGAAAGCTGAGAAAAGCAAACTCTACTGCAGGTCACTAGACTGTAATTCAGAGAGCAGAGAAAGGACATCATTGTCACCGTAAGCTTACGTGGCCTCCTGGTGCCATAGCGCAGCTCTGGAGCATAGGAAACTAAGCCTTGAAGCTTGCGAGGCAGCAGACAGTCGCACACAAAGCCAGATGGCCGTCTGGCAGGGAAAGTGAGGTCCTCACGGGTGTACATCTACCCTGAGCTGCGGGCTGTGATTCTGCACCCCAGCCGGTGCCTGGGTCCCGCTCCCCAGCCACTGCAGACGGGTGACCTGGTCAGCATAAGGCACAGCTTACTCTGGGCATGGTGCTCAAGCTGCTCTCCCATGGAAGCAAAAAGCAGGAGGGATGCAGGAGGGGAGTGCAGAAAACCAACTACTTTTGAATCAGGAAGGATGTGAAAATTATTTCATTAAATTTTCTGCCAGGAAAAAAGGTAAAATTCTTCCCCTAAAAATTTTTATTCCAAGGCACTCGCTCAGTTCTCACTTAAAGAGTGGGTCTGGAACTGATGAGGACTGGGTTCAGCTCCCAGTTTTACTGCAGATCATTTGTGCTGCCTAACTGCAGCAAGATTGTTTATCTCCCTTTGCATCCATTTCCCAGTGGAGCCAAAATATAAAATGGAAACCTTTCCTTCCCTTATGTAATGCTCTGCCAGAGTTGGCATCCTGCAAGTGTTGGCTGGAAGGACCTCTGGAGGTCTCCAGACGCAAGACTGCTGCCAGCACGAGATCAGGTTGGCCGTAGCTGCGTCTAGCCACAAAGCCAAAGTCTGCTTCTCGTGTGCTTGTGCAGCGCTTGGTGCGTTGGGACCCTTTTCTCGGATGAAGTTCATGGCGAGCTCTGACTCACTGCACAGGAGGTTTAGCTGGGGTGACCACCTCCCTCTGCAGCTATCAGGGAAGGAAGGCCAGATGGGATATATACCACCAACATCCATCCAGCCTGTTAGCGCATTCCTGTGCCGGTTTCACCTTTCAGAAAAATGCCATCCTGAGGACTGTGACAGTTCAGGACCAGGTAGCCTGCCTGTTTGGCTCTTCCTGCTAGAGGCCAGTAACAGGGGAGGGAGGGCAGGCAGGAGAGCACCAGTTGAATTTACTGACGGATTGAACCAGATGCCTATGTGCTGCCAGCACAAAAATAGCTGCCATCTTTGGATTTTACGGGTTTGCTTTGTTACAGTCTGGCTCAGAACTGTTTTCAAGACAACCTTCAACAGATATAAATGCACCTGTCATTGAAAACAAATATGCCTAGAACGAGTAACTGATACTTCCCATCAGTAATCCCCGCACCTCTGTAATAGCAGTTAAAAAAAAATGAGTTGGGATCACGGAAAGGAAACAACAGCATGCAAAACGTTAGCCGTGTGCCTCACTCACTATTTTTTCAACTTTACGCTATTGGATTACTTTCTTAAGCACTCTGGGGACAGAGACAGCGAAGAACAGCTTTCGTTGGCAGAGGCAGGCAGTTTCTCACACACGGCTCTATTTTCCATGGCTCATCCAGCAAATTGTACGCTAAGCCTAAAAAAACAGCAAGGAACAAGTCTGTCCAAGAGGAGCCGAGTACAGCGGATTTCACATCCCCATGTGCTGGCAGTCTAGCACTGGTACTGGGCACTTACTGGGAGCAGGTGGGAAGCGCCCCATGCTGGGGAGACTGAGCAGCAAGATCCTCGGTGCTTGCCCAGGGAGTCAGGAGCTCCCTTCCTGGCAAGGCCACCTACACCTACATGCAGCCAGGAGGGACAGTCAGCTTTACTGTCTTCTAGCATTAACCGGAGCTTCACTAACCAAAGCTGCAAGACTTTTGGCCTCGGTCAGAGTCCAAGCAGCACGGATGGACTGCCACAGCCACCCTTTGTGTGTTTAAAGGACAGTTGTCTCTCACGTTCCCCCTTGTCACGGAGGGCTCTCCCTGGTACAGCAGCATTTTTCCAATTCTTAGTTCATAATTAAAGCAGCCAGGACACACTGTTAATTTCCCTACTAATGAAATATTTCTTTATGCAGTGTCATTCACACACGACCACACTGTTGAAATGCAGAGCTCACACTGACTTAAGGCTTGCAAACAGCAAGTAAGATCCCTGGTTTGCATCTGCAAACCTGCCCATGCAAAGAAGCAGGTGGCCAAGGAGCTGTTCCACATCATGCCAGGCCTGACCTTCAGTCCGACATGTCTGTGTCACCACAGGGAATCTTCTGAAATCTTGAGGAGTGAAGGACAGTGGGTGGACTGCAGCTCTGTGGGAAACCAGCTGGAAAACCCGAGTTCTGTATTCAAACTGTAAAACACTCAAACAAGGCTTCTGCTGAAGGCGCAGACCATACTTCTAAGACAACACTGGAAAATAACCTGGCACAGTAACTATGCAGGTTAACTCCACTAGTGCTCTTGCCTTGATGTTACGCTTGCTGCGTCACCGAAGCGGCTGTTGTTTCAAGTGCTGCTATTTCGAGGGATAGGAAAATAAAACCAAACCCCTTTCAGTTCCCAGAACTGACAGCCACTCCTGGGAGAATACTGGTCCCAACCTTTTTGATGCTTGTTTTCTCACGTGTTCTCTTGGGTCAGGTCAGCACTGTACTCGGCTCATCAGGAATTCCGCTTCCAGGAAGCCTGCGTTCTGCTTGTGCAACGTCACAGGCCTGCGGCCCGATATTCATTCCAACTTACCTACCTGACGTGTAACAACGAGGACAGGGAGCCTGCGGGGTCTCCCGGCGCTGCCCGGGGCACGGGGCACCAGCTAGGCCCCACCGCGGGCCTGGCGGCACCGGGCGCCCTCACCCTCCTCCCCGGGACCCCCCCCCGTCCGCCGGCCCCAGCAACCCCCGCGGTGACGGCCGCCGCCGCCAGGAGGCGCACGACCCGACCCGCCGCCGTGGGGCGGGGATGTCCCGGTGCGCATGCCCGTCGCCGGCTCTCCGCCCCCTCCGCCCCGTGACGTGAGCGCCGCGTCCGGTAGAAGGGGCGGTGCCAGGCGGCGTGGCGCGGACCGGAAGTAGCGGAGCGCAAGGCCGGAGGTCGCGGTGGAGGCGGAGAAGCGTCGGTCCTGAGCGGTGGCGGCGGCTCAAGATGTCGATCGAAATTGAGTCCTCCGAGTACGTGTGGCGGCGGCGGGGAGGGGCGGCGGTGCCGGTCCCGGTCCCGGCGGCGGTGCCGGTCCCGGCGGCGGGGTGGTGGCGGGAGAGGACGGTGAATCCGGGCCGGCGCGGGAGCCGTTGTGGGGCGGCATGGCCGTGGGGGAGGGTTTGTCCCCAGGGGGACACGATCGGGTGACACGAGGGCGGCCGCCGTCGCGGCGGTGGTGCCCGCTCCGGCGCGGCTGGGCACCCGGGCGGGACGGGGCTGCGGCGGCTGGGGAGGAGTGCGGGGAAGGGGGTAGCCCCTGGGGCTGGTGTGGTGACTGCGCGCCCTTCCCCTGCAGTGTGATCCGGCTGATCATGCAGTACTTGAAGGAAAACAGCCTCCACCGAGCCCTCGCCACCCTTCAGGAGGAAACCACTGTGTCGCTCAACACCGTGGACAGTATTGAGAGCTTTGTGGCTGACATCAACAGCGGGCATTGGGACACGGTGCTGCAAGCCATACAGTCGCTGAAGCTGCCCGACAAGACCCTCATTGACCTCTACGAGCAGGTGAGCGAGTGCAGGCTGTGTACGGGCTTTTCTGGTCTGGGTGGAAGCTCCTCTGGAGTTTTCTGCTTGCTCTTTGCTGATCCACGTGTTTGTCTCTTGATGCAGGTTGTGCTGGAGTTGATTGAGCTCCGGGAACTAGGTGCTGCCAGGTCTCTCCTGAGACAAACAGATCCCATGATCATGCTAAAGCAAACTCAGCCAGAGCGGTACATTCACCTCGAAAACCTTCTGGCCAGATCTTACTTTGATCCTCGTGAGGTATGTTACGCTCTTCCTAGGGACCTCACAATGCTATCTTGCTTGACCCCTCCCTAGCATCGGTCCAAGTTGCTAACGGCTTATGACATCTTTTCTTTTCCTTTCTGGGAGTGAGAGCATGCAGCTTCCCAGTTTGATGATTTTATACGTTTTATGGAGTGTTTGGGAAATGATGTGTAACACTTGATCGTGAGGCAGCAGAGCAGTGGTTTTGAAGTATACTCCAGGTGGGAGGTTGGGGATTTATACCTGTATCCTGCCACAGGATTACATCTGTTTCTTGCTTTTCCTGTCTTATATATGCAGAAGAAAGGGTACATTTTGTAAATAAAATTGCTGTTGTATAACAACGATAATAGCAAGGCATTATTTCTGACTGATTATGTCAGGCATTTTTAGTGAAAGCATGTCCCAAATGTTTCAAGGGTTGGTGTTAAAGAGAAGGGCTGTTTTGGAGGCCTAACAGAAAATTCATCTGGAAGGGGCTTCAATTCAGAGCAATGAATGTTTTTACAGAAAACAGTTTCGACGAATCACTTAATAAAAATAACTTCTCTCTAGGCATACCCAGACGGAAGTAGCAAAGAGAAGCGGAGAGCTGCTATTGCACAAGCTTTAGCTGGAGAAGTCAGCGTGGTACCTCCATCTCGTCTTATGGCGTTGCTGGGGCAGGTAATTCTTGAAAAATATTTTAGTACATATGTCAGTTTCTTTGCCACATGCAACTAACTGTGACATAGTTGATTCTCCAACTCCATAAAAGTAAATCTTAAATATTGCACAGTTACGTATGGTACAGTTAAAAATGATGTTTTCTCCATGTGGCAAGGATTTAGTGGTTGTAGGAAAAGTCAGCGCTCCAGCGGTAGATTTCTTCCTATAGAATAAATACTCGGCGCATAGAGAAGATTATTTTCAAAGTACATACTAACACACAGTTTCCGTTACTGTACTTACAACTGTTTTTTGATTCTCAGAATGTATTCATTGATACTCTATGCAGACAGTCTTTTATGTATTTTGCTGTTTTATGGCTTACACCTCACCTTTTAAGCTTCTAAGTATGCCAAATACATTCTCTCGGCATAACACGTGTGTCCTGTGACTGAAGGCAGCTCTCTGCTGAAGGGGTTGTCTAAGGTTCTGTCTTTTGAATGAAGTTCACTTGTGCCTTCCAAGAAAGCTTATGTATAATTTTTAATTTTAAGGTATGCAGTTCTAGGCAAATAAACAACAGGTTGGGTAATTTAAATTAATGCAAAATTGAACTCACACTGCGTATGTACGTACTGTATACTGCGTACTGAAGGTAGAACAAGAAGGGTGGGCCTGAGTCATTCTCACTTGCAAAAATCATTTTGGGGTAATGTTCTGTTTGTCGTCATGAGTTAGGAAGCATAATCTAATAAGTCTTGTTTCAAGTAATTGTTTGCAGTGTATGCATCTCAAACATACAGTAGAGGTGTACAATTTGTAAGGGTACGAGAAACTGTTGCTGTATTGTGTTAATTAGAAGCAAGTTTTGATGAGGAAGATGTATGTTAACCAATACCTAACTGTATGGCTTTCTACTCCTCAAAAGGCACTGAAATGGCAGCAACATCAGGGCCTGCTTCCTCCTGGTATGACAATCGACTTGTTCAGAGGCAAAGCAGCTGTGAAAGACGTAGAAGAAGAAAAGTTCCCCACACAGCTGAGCAGACATATTAAGGTGATGTTTTGTTTGCTTTTATGTGTGTTACTGCTGCTTGTTCCTTCCTGGGCTTTATGTTGGGAGACAGAGTAAACCGTCTGAATTCTTCTGTTCTCTTTTTTTTCGTAAGTCATCCCCCCCTGCCCCGTTGTTTTTTTTTTTTAACAACTTCTCCATGCTTTATCTGATAGGAGACTTTTTATGAGAGCCTGAAATGATGTCCCTTAACAAGATTGGGTGCTCACGCTATCTGTGAATATGATAAATGTATTGTTTCTTTGACTTCACAATTCAGAATCATTCAGTTTTCAGAAGTTGTTTGCTTAGTCCCCTTCTTTATTTGTGCAAGGAAATACTCATGTCTTAAACTTCTGTGCGTGCATATTAGCTTCTGTTGAATCACTTACTGCTACTACATGAACTACTACATAGCAGGTCTGTTAATATGATCAGTATCTCCTTTTTAAGGATTTTACCATACAGATTTCAAAAGAGAAAGAAAACTATGCTGTAATGACGTAGTTGTCTTGCTGCACTCGCAATATGGAATAGGCAGTTTCTGCCTGTGAAGGCTTTCCACCTTCACTAAGCAGTTCTGTACAGTGAGAAGTGTTAGTTCACTGTAGTAACTCTACTAGTTCTCACAATGAACGGAACATAATTTTTTTCGTAACTCATGAGTTGGAACTTGTGATATCAATTTTGTTGTGTTCAGTAGCAGCTTGGTAAAAATGCTTTATTAGAACTTGTTTTGTTTACCAGTACTGATCTTGGATTTTTGTATTGATTAGTGAAAACTTTTTTCTATACTCAGTTGTCATGGTCACTTGTATTTAAAAATTTAAAATTAAAAAATTTAAAAATTGTATATAAAAAATACCAAACATTCTCTGTGAAAATTTCACTGGAGAAACATCATTCCAAGTGAAGCAACTTGAACTACTTCAGGAATTTCTGAAGTCTGCTAGGTATATATGTTGGGTACTGGAAAGGTGTTTGTTAACATACACAATTCACTGCAAAAACAAAAATATTAAGACAACCAACCCAACTGCTGCTGTAAGCTTGGAGTGTTTGATGTAAGTTTCACAGATATTACCAGATCAAAATGAGGGGGTGTTTTGTTTGCTAGTATGTAGGTATTGACAGGTTTTTTTGTACCTTAATATTAAATTTGTGAATGCATACCTCTAGCAAATACTGTATTTTTGCCACCAAAATGAGGCTACAGTTTTGTTTTAATGAGTTGCTTATTTTAAATTGCTTATTAGACTTAATTTATATTCTTCTATAAAACAGTTTGGGCAGAAGTCGCATGTGGAGTGTGCTCGATTTTCCCCAGATGGACAGTATCTGGTTACTGGCTCTGTGGATGGTTTTATTGAAGTATGGAACTTCACTACTGGAAAGATTAGGAAGGTAAGTTGTGCCTTATTTCACATGGATAGTTCATTGGCCAGAGCACCTGGTTTTATTCTTTGAGATTATACTTTATGTTTGTTTTTATTTCTCAAGGGACTGTGAATCTGAAAAGGATGTCTGCTTGGGTGATTCAAATGTCAGTCTGGCATCTTTACGTGGGTTTAATTGTCTGGTTTGTCATAGACTTTCCTCTGCAATAACATGTTTTTTTACCTTTCTGGATCATCATTGTTGCCTCTAAAATGGTTGACAAGAGCACTTCCCTGTTGTTACAAGGCTGGGAGGTCTGCTTGGTGATAACTTCAGTTATATTTTATAACTTAAAATTGTTAGTACTTTTGCACTTTGCCTTAAAATATATTTCACTGAATTCACTATTTTGACTGGTGGATCTTCTGTTTTCATTTAGGATCTGAAGTACCAGGCACAAGATAATTTTATGATGATGGATGATGCAGTGCTGTGCATGTGCTTCAGTAGAGATACAGAAATGCTAGCAACTGGAGCACAAGATGGAAAGATCAAGGTACAAACCTTTTTGTACTGTACGATGGTAGAGGTGGTGACCTGAAAGATTCATTTGCAATTGCAGTAATGTTGCAATTCCATTTAAAAACAAATGAAGTTTAGCATGGCTCAGAAGCAGATACGTATTGGCTCTGATGTTTAAGCTTCTGTGATCTCATAACAAAGTAACCACCTCTACTTCCTTTGCTGTTTCCTCTCCAGGTGTGGAAAATCCAGAGTGGTCAGTGTCTGAGAAGATTTGAACGAGCACACAGTAAAGGTGTTACGTGCCTCAGTTTCTCTAAGGACAGCAGCCAAATTCTTAGTGCTTCTTTTGATCAGACAATCAGGTAAATAAACTGAGAATGTGCAGGAGAAAACAAAACAATTTTCACATTAAGCAGTTAAAACTTTTGAATATAGATTTACTTGACCTGGGATTTGATCCTTTGCATTACGTTTTAATACTAATTGGAGAGCATGACTGCTGAGGGTTGGAGAGGAACAGTTTGAAAGTTTGACCTTTCACCTTGCTTAACTTGCATTATTCCAGGGCTAGGGGCCGAGTACTTCTGCTCTATTGTCATTTACATTGACCTTGCACGTTTTCTTTCTGGGAGACTCCTAGCTTAAGAAACAGGTGTGTCAACCTTCAAAAACCAACCTTTTTTATAATAAGCTTAGGATAAAAAAGATCTGTGGATAGCAGGATGATATTTTTTTAAACAGCCTAATCATACTCATTAGCTTTAATAGATGACATGACAGTATTTGGTTCCATCCAGTTTATTTTCCTTGTGAAGCACTATCATGGGCTCTTATTTTTCTACTATCTAAAGAAATCTCTGAGAGCAGCTTTAAGTATTTTGATGCATCTTCTCTGCTTCCTCCTGATAGTTGCTGAATAGAGCAAAATTTCCAAAAGTCCGAAAGTTCTTGGGAATCTCAATTAGCAATAGTCGTCGCTCTCCCATGGGCTTGAATGAGGGTCTGTGTGTCCCTGTGAGCTGCATGTGAGTGAGAGGAGAGAAGGAGCATCCCTACACATTCAGGGATGATCACTTTGCATCGTGTTGCTGTTCCCTAAGTCATGCATTACCAGCCCTTACCATAAAGGGGTTCTTGTCCCAGCTCATACCCTGAATTCATCTCTGTAGTCCCAGCCCCCAGATCCACCCCTCTATCTCTCTTGGATCCAGAGAACTCTCTTTAGAGTGGGAACAAGAGGAAGAAGGACCCAAAGAAAATATTTGGCATTTGGGCATCTATTCTTCCCAGTCTGACATGGAATACTAGAGATCCAACCCTGGAAGACAGCCAGACTGATGGACCCTGAGAGCTTCAAGAATGGGAGTTGCAATTTGTATCTGGAAATGGCAGTACAGCCTTTCCTGTGCTTTAGGGTGCTGTTTTGTGATGTGAGTGTCTCTTCAGATGTACATGGTGTATAAAGGAAGGCTGAGAGAGCTGGGCCTGATCAGCGTGGAAAAAGAAGGCTGAGAAGGGACCTAGTTGCCTCATCTAGAGGTAGTCATAGATAAGACAATGCCAGACTCTTCTCACGTGCACAGCTCCTACAAGAGACAACCTCCAGGAAGTGAAATTCTGATTGTATTATAAGAAAAAGCTTTTTTTTTTTTTTTCCCCCTTGAGAAAGAAGCAGTGCTTGGACAATGCTGAGAGAGTTGGGTCAGGCTAGGGGGAGATCTCAACCCTTGAAGAATTTCAAAGCTAAATTGAACAAGACATGAGTGACTTTAAAGTTGCCATTGCTTTGAGGAGAGCAGTGGAATAGAGGTCTTCTGAAGTCTCTTCCAGCCTAAGTTATTCTGTGATTCTCTGACATGTACCGCTGTTTTGGAATCTGTTAGTGAAAAATCATGTGGCCAGATGGTTTATACATTTATGCTGGCAAGAGAAAAAAACTTCTTTCAGTGATGAAAAAGCGCCATAGAGACAGGATTATTTTTCTCTTCGCTCCCAAAAGGCAATTGCCACTTCTCCAGGCTGTCTCTGCAGTTCTGCTTTTGGGCATGGGAATTCTTTCTGTTTGTCATGCAAACCATCCTTTGCTGTGTAGCACCAGTACTATGTTGGGATATGAGCTGTGGGTTTTTCTAAACAATCTGTGTAGTTCAATTTCCCAATGTCTGTGGCATTCCTTTTGGGCAGTGAAACTGTTCATGATGTTGAAGACCCATAGGCTGAGATCTTGTGAACCCAAGAATGGGAGTTGAGTCTTTCTACAAACTTTGGAGTTGCTTTAGTACGCAATGCAGTTAGTGTAGTTTAGCAAGTTGATAGTGTGTCAGCTCAGTTACAGTGGTTGGATATGAGGTCTGTCTGCAGAAAATCCAACGAAGTACATCCCTCTTAGTGTGGCTGGGCTAAACTGAACAGACTTGGCATTACCTGACACTTTCCACGGCTAACACTAGCATGCATACAGTTACTGCAGCTTACCTGGTGTGCAGATATTCCATTAAGCAACAACATGATAATGCAATGGATTGTTGTGGGACAGGTATGAAGGTGGTTAGGCTTGCATCTGTGCTCTAAGAAGCTCAAGTGTCTGTGCAACGTGCAACGGCAGACTAGGCGTAAATTATAAAATAGTTTAATTTAGAAAGTACCTCTAGAGGTCTCTAGTCCAGTATGTTTCTCAAAGCACAACCAACCTTTCAGTTAGGACAGCTTGCTCAGGGCCTTGTCCAGCTCAGTTCTCAAAATCTCCATGGGTGGAGACCCCACTGCTTCTCTTGGCATCTGTCCTAGGGCTGTACAAGCCTCTTGGAGAAAATCCTGTTTGGACATAAGGAAAGACATTTTGTTTTGGTTTGGTTTGTTTTTTTTCCTTTGTAACTTGTGCCCTTTGCCTCTTGTCCTTTAGCTGTGCACCTCTGAGAAGAACCTGACTCCATATATTCTGTGAAAACTTGCTAGGTAGTGATGTTAACCACATAGTTACAATTTTTCAGGTGTTTAGTAAGGACTTTAGATGTATTTTTTTTTTTTTTTAAGGATCATTCCAGGGTGGATAAAAGCAAGAATGAAAATTAATTTTAACTTTTAATACTAGCGAATAGTCACAAAAATACTGAAACTCTGTTCTAATCTAAGTTACCAGATGGGCGCAACCTCATCAAACCCTTGTTTCTGCAGCTCTTAGCATCTGGAAAGTGTTGCTTAACACTTGTGTAGTGCAGTAATTTTGATCCTGCACCTATTTGGTGTCTTGTTACTGAGTGGAATTTGCTCACTGCTGGGTAGATTTGGTTTGCCACAAAGCTCTTCTATTGCTACACAGACTCTTTGCTGCAGTTGAAAGCAGCTTATATCAGTTTTGTCTAGTTCACAGTTATTTCTCTTCTTTGGGGTTATTCTCACTTACTTAATAATAATTTGTGTAACTTTTTTGTCTACAAGGAAGATGGCAATTAGATGCTCCTGAACTTTCAGTTCTTTGGGCTGAACACACCCAGCCCTTTCAGCCTCTCCTCATGCATCATGTGGTCTAGCCCTCTGGCCATTTTAGTGGCCCCTTAGTGGGGGCCCAAAACTAGTCCTCCAGAGGTGGCTATGCCTCTGCCAAGTGGGGGGGAACCTTGATCTGCAGACCATGCCTCTCCTAATGCATCTGGTGTGTGGCTGGGTTTCCTCAATGCCACAGCGTGCTGCTGGCTTTCACTTTGCTCTCCCCAAGACCTGCCGGGTCCTTTGCTGCAGACCTCCTCTGCAGCTGGTCAGCCCCCAGTTGATTCCGATGCCTGAGGTGGTTCTGTAACAATCTGTTCTCAGCATCATGAGGTTTCTCTCAGTCCATCTGTCTGGTTTGTCAAGGTTTCCAGCTTCCTCATTTTTCAAAATCGAGTTGCAGGATATGGAACTTGCATTGTGAATCAGATTGATCAGTGCTTGATTACTGTATATATTTTATGTTTAATTGAATGGGATTATGTAATATGTTTAATAGCTTTAGGCTCCTGCCTGTGCTGTAAAACCCAATGGTATCAATGGTACTGCTTTAGATGGAAATGGAGAAATGTGGATCTGGAGGCAACTGCACAGTGAACGCTTTACAAAACATTAATGAGAGATATTAATGTGTTTAAATCCTATATATATGAACTATAGCATAGGCGTTTTAATTGAAACTATGTAAGGTTGGATGTTGAATCAAGTACAGCAAGCCTCGAATGGAATAAGGAATTTCATTCTCAAGGCTTCAGACTGCTATTTCTGTAGCCAGTAGGTACTACAATTTAAGGCTGATACAGATTAGCAGTATAATTTCCTTCTAGGTGACTGAGCTCTGTGCAACTCTTTGCAGAGTTGCACAGTAAGAGGCAATGGCAACAGCTCCAAAAGATAAAAATTCTGGCTGGGTGTAAGGAAATAATTTTTCTTAACTGGATAAGACCTTGGTCAAGGCCCTGAGCAAGCTGACCTGACTTAAAGTTGAGGAGTCTGTTGGACTAGAGACTTCCAGACTTAATTCTGTAACTTTTGTTTTGTCTTCATAGTATCATAGTTTGCCTTTTCATAGCCCTGTCTTCTGATATGTACAGTGTATATTACATACAAGTCCTTGAGGCTGAAGGTTGATGGTATTTCCCCAAGCTTTTCACAGGAACACATAATGTTTTTGATGAAAGGGGCTTGTGATAAAGACAGATGGCTTGTGGATTTTTGGCACTTTTTACTGTTGCCTATCAAAGGTATCTCAGATTTAAAATACGGTGAAGCCAGAGGGTGGTTCAGACTACCTCAGTTTCTCACCCAGTTGTGACTTCTCTTGTGTGACAGGATTCATGGTTTAAAATCTGGGAAAACTTTAAAGGAATTCCGTGGTCATTCTTCCTTCGTCAATGAAGCTACTTTTACCCAGGACGGCCACTATATTATCAGCGCATCCTCTGATGGCACAGTGAAGGTAAGAGCATTTATTCTTTGTAAATAACATATTCAGACTCTTTGCATGTTGTGGCTGATTTGTTGTAACTGTTGCAGACATTGGAGAAAGACTTGGGGTTGTCTGTAATAATAAGTCTTTCTGCTTGTGACCTTTGCTGTAGATTGGTGTAAGTGAGAGCTGATGAAGTTTCATACTGTGCACACAGACTGCTGCAGAGCATGTTTCTGCTGTATTTATCAAAGGAGGACATAAGTGCAGTACTTACCTGCCTGTTCCTGCTTTATTCTAGAAATAGAATTGACTATGACACCTCTTGTTCTAGAATGTGGGGATTCCCTTGTCTGAAATAATGGCGTTTTCTTACTTACTGTGTTGGACACCTGTTTATTTCTTGGTGCTTAGGAGTCCCTTTCTGGGCAAGCTAGGTAATCTAGCATTAATGAAACTGATTGTAAAAGTGATAGTTTTGGCTTCTAGCCTCAGCAAAGCATGGAACTACTCAGCGTGTAGTAGTGACGAGGAGTAAAGCATTGTTGTGTACAGGGCATTACTGACTAATAATAAATAAATAAATGAATATAGAAACAGCTACGTTAAGTAGGGCATCGATGCAGTGCAGGGGGGGGCGGCGGGTAAACAGATCCAGTTTATAGATGTGGCCTAGGAGAGCGTCATAGATTTTGCTCATATTAAATGGGGTGTTACTTCAAACTTGCACTCCTTGCTAGACTGCCTCAATCATGGGAATAGCATAAGAAGGTGGTATCTTTCATTTTGATCGTACTAGTATGTAAACAGCAAACGTATTCCACAGATGGTGAGTTACATTTTACGTTAAATATTAAACAAGCAGTTCCATTTCCTGTTTCTAAACAGCTAGAACAGCCTGGTGTTGAGCCTGAAGCAGCTCTAAGCTGGGACATCTTTCACCAATATCAGTGAGGCTTTGCTTTTTCAGTGACTTTCATGTCTGTCTTATGTAAGGCAAATTGCATGTGCAGAGGCTGCATGTATATTCACAGATACCAGATAAAACCAGAAAACAAGTCTGGACTCACCCCTCAGAGAATATGCTTAGTGAAAGGGAGCCAGGCTGAATTTGGATAATGGAAATTCACTTTCAGTTCAGTTGTAGTGAAATCATTTATGGTGTCCACACATCAAAGTAGATGTGATAATTTTTTTTTTTAAATCGGCTGTAAACTACAATTTTTGGAATTCATATTTTCCTTCAGGAGCCTTAAAAAATCTGAATGCTGTATCCTGAATCAGCTTATTTTTGTTTAATTTTTTTAAAGCTAATTGGTTTTACATTTATTTTTCATACTAGGTTTGGAATGTGAAGACGACGGAGTGCTCAAACACCTTCAAATCTCTTGGCAGTACTGCTGGGACAGACATTACTGTGAACAGTGTCATTCTGCTGCCTAAAAACCCAGAACACTTCGTTGTTTGCAACAGATCGAATACAGTCGTCATTATGAATATGCAAGGACAAGTATGTGATCTTACTGGTGTCCTTTCAAGTCTGTCTATCTCAGTCATTTTAAGAATGCTAAAACCCTAGCTAATAACCTAGCCTTGGGTTAAACCTGATTTCTCCAGTTTGCTTTCATGACAAGCTATTCTGTACCCAGGTTATAGAACAGCTTGAGTTGCATAAAGTTATTGCAGCTATGGAGACCCTGTGTTCTAAACAGACCTAGTACTGCCCAAGTATTTTTGCCCTGGACATAGTAATGATGTGCTGTGGTTTAATCCTGCCCAATATTTTTGGGGGGGTATCTTTACAGATTGTGAGAAGCTTTAGCTCCGGTAAGAGAGAAGGTGGTGACTTTGTCTGCTGTGCGCTTTCACCTCGTGGTGAATGGATCTACTGTGTTGGTGAAGATTTTGTGCTCTATTGCTTTAGCACAGTGACTGGCAAGCTGGAGAGAACTCTGACTGTAAGTTCTTAGTTTTGAGCTTTTGCAGACTTCTAAACACAAGGATGATCTAAAGGTTCGTTATTTATGAAGTCCATAAGGAGAAGTCTCGTATCAAGGAATCTTTCACCTCTAGCAGCCGCGATTGGTAACAAACTCATTCCAGAACACTTGGCTGTAGAATGTCTTTAGGTTTTTTTAGAACCATTTTACTTTTAAAAGTTACGAAAATTCTTACCCACCGAGCCAGAGTGAATTGGTTCAAGCTTATTTGAACTAGACCATGTCTTGACCTGGGCTCTGGCTGATAGAGAATCTGACCAAGCTGTCACATTTAAAGCTGTCAGGCTTAAACTTGCCTTGGATTAAACTAAAGAGGGATACCAGCTTGAATGTCTAAATTTAACAGGGAACACTTAGATGTCATGGATTTTGGTGTATGTAAACTTTCACTGAACCTTCCCTTGCCCAACAAAAAGTACCTGCTATTACAAAAATTCTTTGCAACTGGAACTTAATATTGGGGGGGGGGGTATGTTCTGCTTTTGCTGTATGCACAAAGCATGTTAAACCTCAGTCCAGCTTTCCTCTAGTTCTCATTTGAACATAATATTTGGTGTGAATCTGCTAAAGGAAGAATATCCTGATGCATCTTTCTGCTTATTCTCTAGGTTCATGAAAAGGATGTCATTGGCATTGCTCATCACCCCCACCAGAACCTGATTGCCACTTACAGTGAGGATGGCCTCCTCAAGCTCTGGAAGCCATAGCTCTATTTTACAATGAGCTATGAAGTGTGCCTGTTAGGTGCAGGCTATTGATGTTTGTGCTTTAACAAGGTCTAATGCTCAATTTTCAGTTCCAGTTTCCAGAGAATGACTTTTTTACTTCTTGGTCTAAAGTTAGGTAGATTGATACTTAAATATAGCATCAGTTAATTTCAAATACTCTTATTTTTACCAGAGTAGCTGAAGCAACTTCAGTGAGAGTGTTTTTTCTGTCTCCTGAAGTCTGTACCCTTCCTACAGTGTTTATAAAGTTGAATGAGCTAGGAACTATACACACTTACATGTCGTTGCTGACTTCCTAGAATACAGTAAAATGTTTTCTTATTTGCGTGAAGCTTGTGGAATAGGAAAGCTGTCTCTTCTCCGCTGCTGAAACAAAGGCACAGTTTTCCTGGAATGCAGATGAAGCTACTCTGTCCTCAGCTTGAAGGCAGAAGCTTTTCTAGTCCAGCGGGTTTTGCTGTGTTCAATTTTCACTATAGTTTTTCCAGTTATTAAGTAGTGTCACACAGCTTCCTCGGAACGAAACTCTTGTTCCCCATCTCGCAGCACTTCCTGCTAAAAACCTGCCTAATGTGGCAGTGAGAGGTAGTTGTTTTTTTGGGGGATTTTTTGTTTGTTTGTTTGGTTTTGTGGGTTTTTTTGTTTGGTTGGTTTTGGTGTTTTTGTTTGTTTTTGTTTTTTTTATTTTGTTTTACTTCACTTCCAGGCTAAAAGGAATTATTACCTGGGCCCTCTTCCTATAAGTGCATAATGTCTTCAGTCCAGCTTTAACTGAAGCAGGCCTCAGGGGATCAATATTTTAAAACGTGCAAAAGCAGGTTTATGTAGGCCAAGTTCGTAGTGCTGTGATGCTGCACATGCTGCAGTTGTTTTGTTTTTTTACAGTTTACTCAGTTTAGCTTCCTATTTTCCCAAAAGGGCATGGCATACTTAAGCTTTAAATAATTATTTATAAGATTTTTTTTAAATTTCATATACCTGTGGACCTAGTTAAGGTGATACTTAGGTCCCACACTATGATAAAAAGAAACTTCCAGGCTCTTCATTTTGGAGCAGATGATGATTCTGTTTGAGATCCTCACTAATGCACACTGTTGTGAATGTACACCAGAATCTTCTGAAGTCTGACCATAGTTTTTCTAGGATGCAGCAAAAAATGAGGTTTTGTCTGTAATGATGAGACAAACGCATGCAGATTTGAATCTGCCACACTGTTTCCTGTCCTCATCTCTTGTGGAATGCTTTCCTGCCACAGTAATTTTTCAAACAGTAATAACTTCTCTTTGACTTAATAAATTAGTTCCAATTTGTATCACCTCACAGTTTTTTTTTCAGCTGGAGGGCTTGATCCTAATGCAAGTATTGGTTGTCAACTGGTGACTGACGTCCTTCAGCACTGACCGGTGCACTTGATTGGTCTATGTCCATATTGGTATAAGGAAATGCAGAAAAATTTCAGCTTAATTTCCCACATAGCATTGCTTGTTCACTACAACTGTAGCGTTTAGTTCTATGTTTAGCTGTAGTGTTTTAAATCCTAAGTTGTTTTTTAGATATGGCAATATCTAAATTCCTTAGAATGCTAAAGAATATCTAAGCTCCTTAGATATGGCAATAAAGTTATTTTTGAAGTAGCAAAAAGTGATTATTTTTCCTGCCTGAAAAGATGCTGGTGTGTCAGAAATATATGACAAGCTCCATTGGCAATTAGTACTTCCAATACAGGAGATCTTGAAAAAATATTTTTAATATTATCTAATGGTTCATTTTGCTTTCAGATTGTACAGAACTGCTAATCCTCAATGTAAACTATATCTTACATTGTTCTTTAAAAGCAAGTAGTTGTGTAGCAAATAACACTGTCAGAATCCTGAATGTTTAAAGATTGAAATACATTCTCTAGCTTAAAAATGTGAGAAAATCTGGCATTTCTTATGCTTTTTATTTAAAAGTTTCAGAGTTTATTGCATCAAATACTCAAGACAGAAAAGCTACATCTACTAATACTTATGAAAGGGCAATGATAAAACTTACTTCCTGGGCTGCAGCTGTAATTTGTAAAATAGCTGGCAGTTGGCACAAAAGTACAATGACAATATTGAAAATGTTACATTTTTTAATGTAAAATGTAATTTTTTTTAAATGCAAATGTTAATTTTTTTAATGTAATCTAGGAAGACATTTTCTCTCTGGAGAATCAGCCAGGTGTTATGCCACTTACCTGCATGTAAGACTTGAACAAGGCAACATCTAGTGATTTAACTAATATTAAATAAAGCATCGTTCACCCGTGGGCCTGGCCTTGCTTTATTCTTGAATTATTTTGCTTGGAGCTGGTGAGTTCCATCATACAGAGAGGAGTGCAAAATGCTTTGTGGGGGGAGCATCATGTAATGAAAGTGCATGCTCCTGTTTCTGAACTGGAGATCAATGAATTTTCAGCCTTGCTCAGGTGGAATCAGCTGCCTGTATGTGCTTCCAGAATGTATGTGGAAGAGCTACTGCCATCTCGGCAATTAATAAGTGAGCTTAGGTTCCTGCACAGTTATGCAAGTGGTGGATGTAACTTTTTTTTTAGTGTTATTGGGGTAATACTTTGTCCAGGTAAGGTGGGCATGTAGATACGAGGTGTCCTGCTCTGATACCACTACCAGCTTGCCCTCCGCAAAGAAAAATCAAACCCTCCCGTGAGTCCTTGTAAGATTTAGAGAGATCAGCTGAAAATGAAGACTTGATCTCAAAAGGAAAAGATCCCTTGTGAATGTCTTACAAAGCAGCCAAATTCTCATGTGGTCTGAGAGACTAGACAATCTCTGTGGGTGCCTGCCAGCCCATGTGAATCTGTGATTCTGCATGTTGCTGAGGATTTTGAACCATGAGCATGGGTGAGGGCCTGTCTCTAATTCGGGGCAGCTTGGTAACACCAGTGTTCAGTCTGAGATAAGAAGAGGAAGAAAATATGTTGCAGAGATTTATAGGAAAGATGATGCTAAAAGTCAGTTATAAACACTCTTCAAGTACAGCTTTTCTTCACTTTCTGCCTAGTGTCTGCATGGGTTTCGGGAGTCCTTTTTAAGCCTGATTACTCCATCTCCAGTGTGGACTCCTGTGTGTGTTCTCTGGATACCTGTAAATAAAGCCTACAACCTCCTGGATCGTGGCAACTTGTGAGAGACAGGCTGAGCAAACTTGGATCTGAATGTCAGGGGGAAAAGCATAGATTTTAGATGAATCCGAAGGAGAAAGGGAGCAAAACGCTTTACTTCAGGAGCAGAGAAGTAATCATATGTGGGAATTCGTTGGCTCCCCATGGAGCAAGATACAAGGAGATGGATGCTGCTGAACTGAAGGGAGCATAACAATTTTACCTATAACAGGTGCTTCTTGCATTATGAAGTGGGGTAATGAAGCCCTCTTCAGTTTCCTTGTGTCCCTGAGCCTATAAAACTGCTCCCTGTGTAGCAACAAATTCTGATATGGGCTCTGCTTTGTTGGGCAGGAAATGGCATTTGCTTGTCTGGGAGCAGGGATGTGCTGCTGCCAACTAGTTAAGCCTTTCCCATCTTCCCAGATTAGAAGCTTTGTAAGCCAAATCAACAACTAAGTGTTCTTTTCAAGTTTTATTTACAGAATGACAGGATGTCTGAGGTTGGAAGGGTTGGAGTCTCCACCACCTCCTTGGGCAACCTGTGCCAATGCTTGGTCACCCTCACAGTAAAAACTGCTCCCTGATGTTCAGAGGGAACCTCCCGTGTTTCAGTCTGTGCCCGTTGCCTTTGGTCCTGTCACTGGGCACCACTGGAAAGAGCCTGGCTCTGTTTCTTTGCACCCTCCCTTCAGGTATTTATATACATTGATGAGATCCCCCCGAGCCTTCTCTTCTCCAGGCTGAACAGTCCCAGCTGTCTCAGCCTTTCCTCATAGGAGAGGTGCTCCAGTCCCTTCAGCATCTTTGTGGCCCTTTGCTGGACTCTCTCCAGTATGTCCGTGTCCCTCTTGCACTGGGGAGCCCCAAACCAGACACAGTACTCCAGGTGTGGCCTCACCAGTGCTGAGTAGAGGGAAAGGGTCACCTCTGTCAATCTACTGGCAACTGGGATACCATTAGCCTTCTTTCCAGAAAGGGCACATCACTGGCTCATATTCAACTTGGTGTCCACCAGGACCCCCAGGTTCCTTCTCTGCCCAGCTGCTTTCCAGCTGGTGCCTGGGGCTGTTTCTCCCCAGGTGCAGGACTTTGCACTTTCCCTTGTTGAACCTCATCAGGTTCCTGTCAGTTCACTTCTCCAGCCTGTCCAGGTCCCTCTGGATGGCAGCACAACCCTCTCTTTTATCAGCTACTTCTCCCAGTTTTGTGTCATCTGCACTCGCTGAGGGTATATGCTGTCCCATTATCCAGGTCATTAGTGGAGATGTTTAACAGGACTGGAGCCAGTACTGACCCCTGGCCACTGACTGCTAGCCACTGGCCTCTGACTAGACTTTGTTCCGCTGGTCACCACCCTCTGGGCCTGGCCATTCAGCCAGTTTTCAATCCACCTCACTGCTCATCCATCCCATACATCAACAGCTTCTCTACGAGGAGCCCATGGGAGACAGTGTCAAAGGCCTTACTGAAGTCCAGGTAGACAATATCCACTGCTCTCCCCTCATCTACCAGGCCAGTCACTTCATCGTAAAAGTTTATCAAGTTGGTCAAGCATGACTTCCCCTTGGTGAAGCCATGCTGACTGCTACTGATGATTTTCTTCTTGTTCATGTGCCTGGAAATGGTTTCCAGGTTTAGCAGCTCCATTGCCTTCCCAGGGACTGTGGTGAGGCTGACAGGCCTTTAGTTCCCTGGATCCTCCTTCTTGGCCTTTTTGAAGACAGAAGTGACATTTGCTTTCCACCAGTCTTTGGACACTTCCCCCAGTAACCATGATTGATCAAAGATTATTGAGAGTGGCCTCGCAATGACATCTGCCAGCTCCCACAGCACTTGTGGGTGCATTCCATCAGGGCCCATGGACTTACATATGTCCAGTTTGCTTGTCTTCCCTGACCTGATCCTCCTCCATCAAGGGTACATCTTCCTTGCTCCAGACTTTCCCCTTGTTCTCTGGGACCTGGGATTCCTGAAGGCTGGTGTTGCTAGTAAGACTGAGGCAAAGAAGGCATTTGGTACCTCAACCTCTTCCACGTCCTGTGTCACCAGGTGCCCCATCTCATTTGGCAACGGGCCCACATTTTCCCTAGCCTTTCCCACCTATGTACTTATAGAAGCCCTTGTTGGCTTTGACATCCCTGACCAGATTCAACTCCAGCTGAGCTTTAGCATTTTGTAACTTCATCCCTGGATGCTTGGACAACGTCTTTGTGTTCCTCCCAACTTACCCATCCTTGCTTACACCCTCTGGATGCTTCCTCTTTGTGTTTGAGTTTGGCCAGGAGTTCCTTGTTCATCCACACAGACGTCCTGGCATTTCTGCCTGACTTCCTATTCACTGGGATGGACTGCTCTTGAGCCTGGAGGAGGTGATCCTGGAATACTAACCAGCTCTCTTGGGTCCCCTCTTCCCTCCAGGACCTTATCCCATGGGATGCTTCTAAGCAGATCTCTGAAGAGGCCAAAGTCTGCCCTCCTGAACTCCAGGGTTGTGAGCTTGTGTTTTTACCTTCCTCCTTCCTCTCAGGATCCTGAACTCCACCATCTCACGGTCACTGCAGCCAAGGCTGCCTTTGGCCTTCACAGTCCCAATAAACCCCTTGGTGAGTACGAAGTCCAGCAGACTACCTCTCCTTGTTGGGTCCTCTATCATTTGGGTTAGGAAGTTCTCATTGATGCACTCCAGGAACCTCCTGGATTGATTATGTCCTGCTGTGTTGTCCTGTCATCAGGGTGGTTGAAGTCCCCCATTCTTTGGGCGCTATAATAGTGCTCATCTTGCCTCCTAAGAAAACACGGAACCTGGCACTTTTTAATCTGTGGTTTTGGAAAAGGACGGCTTAAATCAAACCTTACTTCTCTCACTGTGCCTTATTAATGCTTTGAGCATCAATCAATCACAAATGGAAGCAGGAACATGTCTTCCCAGATGAAGTTGCTAATGAAAAAGTCATAGGGCAAGTTGCTTGCTTGCTTGACCTTGCGTCACACTGCAAGTTCAAAGCAGATTTGGGATCATTGAGTTTACTGTCCTGGGCTGAGCAAACTTCTTCCACTGCTGCTGGGTAGCAGGTAGGGAAACCACAGGGAGGAGAGGACAGTTAGGGCCCTGAAGTCTTACAGGCAGAAGCAAAAATGAGAGCAGGCTCTTAAATGAGTCTGCAGTGGGCGTTCTCAGTTTCACAGCAAACCTGTGGAATAGTGGAGCTGCTAGGTTTCTGGAGAAAAGACAAGTCCTACATGCCCAGCATACAGTGGAAAGAATCATTGTAATAGACAGGACTATAAGCCTGATGATGTGAATTTGGTGTTGTTGAAACTGAAACACTGGAAGGAATTGCAAACATCAACTCAGGCTATGATATGTTGGATTACTATGCTGGTAGTTGTGGAAGCAGCTATCTTGTGCTACTGTATCCTCAATTTCTGCAGCTGTCCATTCAGTTCATTCCCAAAATGGGAAACTGTATTCCACATAGAAGCAACAGGAAGTCAGAAAATAGTGTTTTATTTCATTTTTCAGTGGCACAGAACATGTTTTGCTGCGTGCTGTAGCTGTATGATACCCAGAAAATCACAGGAGAACTAAGTAGCTTGGAAGAGGCCATATGTTGTACTGAATATCCCGCTTGAAGGTCTAAGGGCTGGGTCCTCCTCCTTCCTAGCTCTTGCCTTCATTTGCTAGTGCTTTTTGCTGAAGGCTTACTCTACTGCTGCCTGTGTATTTCTTCGGGACATAGCTTTTATGTCAGTCACTAGCTCATTTCAAAGCAGAATGCTAAAGTGGTGATGTTTCTGCTGCCCTTCCTGCATGAGTAGTAGCATCTTTCCCTGGGCTGCTCTGCCAAGGCTCCTGGAGGCTTCTCGTCAGCCACCCTCCCAGAAGCTAGACCTGGCCCATCCTCTAGACCAGCTATGGTGTCACCAAGCATGAAGCAGAATTGGCCACCCAGGTCTTGAGAGTAAGTCAAGAACAGAAACATTTCTTTGACTGTATTGATGCAGCTATGGGTGTGGTGAAAGAAAAACTAAAGTGTCCCTGGGAAAAAAAGGCTACAGAATGGTTCTTTATATAATACACAGTCACCTGAAGCAAAATAATGTCCTGTTGTCATCCTCAAGGCCCTGCACTAAGCTTGGTCTGCCCTAGCTGTTTTGATCCAGTGGCTCAGGGAAAAAAAGACACAAGGGTTCTTACTGAACTGAAAACAAGTAGCATATTTCAGTGCTGTTTAGGCTCAAGACAGTTGTGCTGGAGTCTCAGCCCTAGCCAGCGGTAGGATCACTTTCTGTTCCTCCCCTTGACTCAGTCAAACTCTCCTACTGATGGAGCAAAGGCTCCTGTTGATCACATTTGTACAGTTCACTGATAAGCTCATTCAAGTAGAATTTGGAAGGACACTTTGCCTACATTAATTTTATTCCTGCCAAGACAAAGAAATAAAAAAAAAATGTAGGTGAAACATGCAGGGGATTGCTATTCTGTAGGTACCTGAAAGGGAACTACATTTGAGGTACAAAACCCATGGCACCAGCTCTCTTTATAAAATGAAACCCTTAACACTTACAAGACCTAGCGATGTTTTCTAAGACTAACAGCTTCCAGATATTCAAGCTATGACACACATACTGTCACGTAGCAGCTATTTCCAGGAAGAAAAACAAGAGTTCTCCTCCTGACACTTTTGCTTCAAAAGCATAAGCTCTGTCCCAAGCCAGATGGTAGAACAAGACTAAACTACCACACTAGAGGTTAAATCTGGACCTGTCTTCTCAGCATATTTTCTGAAAGAAGTTTTTTGCTTCTGTGAATAGCTGTCTAAAAAGAAGGGGGTGGTGTCTTTAAACCAACATCTGGTCTAAGAAAAGAGGCAATGAACAATTTTGTAATTATATTGGAAATGCTTCATCTACAATAATTAGAACATTCATACAGAATTTTCAAGAGTCAGCTTCAAATAATGCACACAATACATTAATTTCAGAACATCCTAGATGCATCAGTTGGTTGTATTCACTGACAGCAACTTTCTCTCCTCTACAGATTCACATACGCCCACCAACAGGGCTGGTACTGCTTTCCATGACACACCACTGAGGGGTATCTGGTTTCAGTAATCAAGGTAGAAGTCAAGCTTCACATGCCAGCAGGCTGACAGATTCCAAACTGCATGTGTGCTGATAAAGCCTGGAGGCTTTTACTCATGCGCAGTAGTGAAGGAAGCTCCTGCAGCAGCCAGGCAACCACTGGCTCTATACGCAGTACGCTGCAGGACAGCAGCCGAACAGTAGTCAGCGATGAACCAAAGCAAGCTTCACATCTAGCTCCAGGGTCAGGATCAAAGCTGGCAGAGGAAGGGACTATTTGACCTTAAGTGCAGTAGCTTCAGAGAGCTTGTGGATGGCATGACTTTAATGGGCCTGTGAAGATTGACCACATCCTTGTCAGCTTCATGTATTATGTAGTTGCATTAGAGCCAGTCCCTATTTAACAAACACCAGTACAAGCCCAAAGCATTAACATGTTATTGTAACTGGTACAAAACTTAACTATATCTTACCATGAAGTATAAGCACTTGTGCATACTTTATTAATAGTGTGTAAGATCTAGAATTCCTAAAAAGACCACCACAGAATCTTAGTCTAAGCTCGGGCAATTGCACACATACAGGAATTACAAGGCTTGGAATAAAAGACAAGCAGGTAAGGGAGTTTTCTTGACCAAGAGGCAGGGGTGAAGTGCAGTCAACTTCATTTGAGCTTGCATCCTGGAGCTTTATACAAATTGCAAAGTCAGTTTAATTACTTAGTTTATTTCTTTATGCTTTTAGAAACAACTATGGCTGGATAGAACAACAAATAGCAGGAAGTAAGGGTGAACTGCTTGTAGTCCTTCACTCATCCACTAATGCATACAAAACAAGCATCACAAGTTATTCACTGGCCCGTTTACGATGTCTGACATTGAACACCGCCTCTAGGGTGATGCTCATCATCTTCATAGACTTCTCCATTATAGTGGTGTCTTCTTTTTTGAGATGGATCAAAGTCCACTAAATCCACTTGCTCCATTTCCTCAGTTTCTTCTATTTCCTGCCTTGTAGGTAGCAGTTTTTCAAGTAAAGACAGCTTATCTGAGGAGAGGAAGCCACTCTCTGGGAAGTTCACCTGAAATCATCAAGAACTGGGGTTACTCAAGTCTGCCTGAACTGGCCTTTTTCCATCCCACTGAAGGTCAAATAGCTGCCAAAGTCAACTTTATTATCACAGATGACTTACACCCAGTGCTTTCTAAGTCACTAGGCTATTTTTTAATGCCTGCAATAAGTTATTTTCTAACTCTGGCAACTTAACCAAGTCTTATCCAACATTCCTTCTGCCTCAGGCTGCCCTCTGGAATCACTCTAGAAGCAAAGTAAAGGATATATCAACATTAGAGATATGGTTGAATCTCCTCTAAAACCATAGCAGCCAGAGCCTGCTGCCACAGCTCCAAGCATATTAGCTTCTTTCCAAAGAAATCAGCATTTTCCAGCCTACTCCTTTGCTCCAGCACAGGGGAAGTTACTAATCCATCCTTCCTACAGGATGATAGAAACTAAAGAATGTGCCAAACAAATGGAAATTCACAAGGTATCCGAAGAAATTCTTCTGGTACTTAACATACTTTCACACAGAGTGTTCCAGAAGTTTTCTCTTTGTTCTGAACTGTAATTCTGTTTGATGGATTACATGTTCTCACCATTGTCAAAAACAAATACTAAACCAGGACATCTGATAACTGGTATCTCTTCTTGATTGAGGTAATGCTTAAAGGTTAAATTCTGGATTGCTATTCAGTGCTGAACTGTGCCATGGAAGTAAGTTGATCTACTTACCCTGAATTCTATGATCAGACGTCCTTTTTCATATGGTCTGCGATAAATTGGCATACCTTCATTCAACACACACTTAATAGCCCCATGCTTGACAACCTGGCCTAAAAATAAAAAAAACGGATCCATGCAGGCAACAGAACCAGCTTTAGTTTTAACTCCCTTCAGTATTTATGTAACCTTCTACATTGTGGTTAGACTACTATATATTGGTGTAGTTGTCTAATAGGGACTTACTGCCTGGTAACTTCTGAGTAGGAAAGCAGGCTGACATCTACATTACGTTCTTGTAACCTTGTTATGCTTCCCAAGGAAGCATACTTACAAATTTA